>NW_026058690.1:0-95000 GCF_023721935.1 Panthera uncia
TGCTTCGGATTGTGTGTGTGTGTGTGTGTGTGTGTGTGTGTGTGTGTCTGCCCCTCCCCCACTCATGCTCTATCTCTCAAAAATGAATAAACATTAACAAAAATTTTTTAAGAAAAGAGGAAAGAAAATATGTAGGGAAATAGAGAAAAAAATAATGCAAATTAAGGCATGGAAATCAGTGGTTCTGTTCATCTGGATCTTATTCGTAGGTCTTAAATGGAAGCTGTCTGTTATCCATAGTTGTCCTCTTACTCTGAGGGTCATTTTTAGGAGCTAACTCTACTCCACAAAATCATGTGCTTCTAGAAGATTCCTAAGGATCCTCAGCTTAAAGTGTGGTTGGGATGTTTCTCAGTGTTTCATGGATGAATTACATCTCTTTAGTTGACAGGTGTACATCTATGGGTACGCACCCTATAGTTTTTCTTTTATATTATTTATTAATAAGACCTAGTAAGGATCTTTTCATCAAGCCCCATCAAGACAGTTTTACTAAGATGTCTCTCCTAAAGACTAAATCTCAGAATGGAAAAAAAGTGAAATTCTCTTTTGAGGTGGAAAACACAATAAAACTTTACTCTGGGAGTAAAAATATATTATGAACAGTGAGGACACTGACAAACCTCCAGGCATTTTGATTTGTGCCATAAAGTGTAATATGACTATCCCTGATTAACATAGGTTTTGAAATTGAGTAGCCTAGAAGTCAGATATTTTCCAATTATACAGTCTGTGTACATGAACATTAGTATGTTTCCTTTAATATAAAAATTCACTCAGTTATTAAACTATTTTGTTATGTTACATTTAGTATAATTAATCTAGTTTCAGGAGATATTTCAAAAATACATAATAATAAGTAAAAATTAGTATTGGTAACTTACATTTCCTCAAAAATAAGAAAATTTTGTTAAAACAAATGAGAAATATGCCCCAAATTCAGGAAAGTATCTTAGTGGTAAAAAGGAAGCTTTGTTACTGAACAAAGAATGGCTGAAAAATTCACAAGCTTGGTAAAGAAAAATAAATTTACATCCAAGAATGTCAGCAAATTCCAAACAGGATAAACTTAAGAAAAACCTTCCAAACACATTGTAATCAAACTTCTGAAAATCAAATATAAAAAAAAGAAAATTCCTTGAGAAACACAACAGATAACATAGGGGAAGGGAAGGAAAAATAAGATAAAAACAGAGAAGGGGGCAAACCATAAGAAACTCTTAAATACAGAGAACAAACTGAGGGTTGCTGGAGGGGAGGTGGGTTGGGGGGATGGGCATTGAGGAGGGCACTTGTTGGGATGAACACTCGGGGTCCTATGTAAGAGATGAATCACTGGGTTCCACTCCTGAAGCCAAGATTACACTGTATGTTAACTAACTTGAATTCAAATTTAAAAAAAGAAAAGAAAATTCCTGAAAACAGCCTTTGAAAAATGCCAACAATCCAAATGACTGAATATTTCTCATTATAAATCAGGAGGTGAGAAGACAGTGGAACATTTTTTAGGTGCTGAAAAAAATAAGAACTATCAACCCAAAGTTCTACAGCCAGTGGAAATATCCTTTGAATGAAAGGAAATAAACACATTCTTAAGTGAAGGAAATTGAAGAGAATTTACTGCCTTAAGACCCTGCCTTTAAAAAAATGCTCGAAGGGCACCTGGGTGGCTCAGTTGGTAATGTCCAACTCTTGGTTTCAGCTCAGCTTATGATCTCACAGTTCCTGAGATTGAGCCCTGCGTCCCTGCGTGGGAGTCTGATCTGACAGCATGGAGCCTCCTTGGGATTCTCTCTCTCCTTCTCTCTTTGCCCCTCCCCATGCTCTCTCTCTCTCTCTCTCTCTCAAAATAAGTAAATAAACTTTATGTAAAATCTCAAAAGCTCTTTAGGTAACAGAGTGAAATTTGGAACTTAGCAATTTAAAGAAACTGAAATGATCAATATCTGGGTGTATTAGTTTCCTAGGACTGTTGTTAACAAGTTAGCACAAACCTGGTAGCTTAGAATAACAGAAACACATTCCCTCATAGAAGTACAAAGTCATGGTGTTGGCAGGACTACATGCTCTCCAAAGACTCTAGGGGAGAATCCTTGCCTCTCACAGCTTCTGTTGGCTGCAGGCATTTCTTGGCTTCCTTTACTGCATCACTTCAGTATCTGCCTCTCTGGTCACATTACCTTCATGGTAATGGTCACATTACCTTTCATGTTTGTACTTTCCCCTCTGTATCTTATATAGACACTTATCATTGGATTTAGGGCCCACTTGTGTAACCCAGGATGATCTCATCTTGAAATCCTTAATTTAATTACATCTGTAAGAACTCTTTTTCTAAATAAGGCCAATTGACCTCTTGATGCTATAAAATATATGGCTTTTGAAATTAAACACTATAGCATTGTGAGATGGGGTTTTCTATGCATTTCTTTCTTTGCATTAGAGATAATATATATATCACAAGTGCAACGTCGGGTTGGAAAAAGTGATGCATGAGTTGTAAGTTTTCTATATTTGTCTGAAGTGGCAAAATATTAACTCTAAACTTATATTTTCAGTTAATGAATTGTGAAAAGTTAGGCATGTATTTTGTAATCCCTAAAGCAGCCACTGCAAAAAAATATATATGAGGAGGTATAGTTAAAAAGCCAATAATTAAAATGGTTTACTACAAAATACTCAAATAATACAAAAGAAGAGAAAAAAGGGAAAGAAGTACAAAAGCCAAAGTGACTAATGAATAACTAATAATAATATGGTAGAATTCTCTCCAAGCATATTAATCATTACATTAAATGTTAAAGTTGTTTTAATTAAAAAATAAAACAGGGATTGTCAGATTGGCTATAAAAATAAGACCTGACTATATGCTGTCTGCAAGAAACCCACTTGAAATATAATGGTATAGATATATTAAAAGCAAAAGCCTGAAAAATGATGTAACATGTGAACACTAATGGAAAAAAAATCTGGAGTGGCTATATTAACATCAGACAGAATAGACTTCAGGACATGGAAAATTACCAGGAATAAAGAGGGACTTTGCAATGACAAAGGCTTGATTTGCCAGTGAGACATTATCATTTTAAATGTGTGTGCATTTAACAAGAGAACTTAAAAAGCTCTGGTTGACATGATGCAAATCCTGACAGAACTTAAAGGAGACATAGACAAGTCCACAATTACACTTACAGACACTAACATTCCTCTCTCAGTATCTGTATAAAAGGTAGGTAGAAAATCACCAAGGATATAGAGGACTTGAATAATACTATCAATAGTACTATATACTATCAATAGTATTATCAATTTTAATATTTTGAAAATATACAATAATTAAAAATAATTAATAACTTATTTGTCATTTATAGTATGCTCTATTCAACAACAGAGTACACATTTTTTCAAGTGAACATGGAATATTGACCAAGATAACCCATGTTCTGAATCACAAATAATCTTATTAAATTAAAACAAACAAAATTATAGCTTCTGTAGAAAAAATGAAATAGAAAGCAACAACAGAAAGTTACCTAGAAAGTCCCTAAATATTTATAAATTAAATAATATAGTTCCATAGAGTATATGGACCAAAGAGGAAGTCTCAAGGAAAATAAAAATATATTTTGAAGAAAATGAAAATAGAACATATTAAAATCTGTGAGATGCAGTTAAAACAATCCTTAGGGGGAAATCTATAGCACTCAATGCTGATATTGGTCTCAAGCCAATAAGATAAATTTTCACATTTATAAACTAGAGAATCAGTGCAAACTACATCTAAAGCAAGCACAAGGAATGAAATAATAGAGATAGGAACAGAGATCAATGAAATTGAAAACAAACAAACAATAAAGGAAAACAAGTAAGTACCACAGGATATTTTCTTGAAAAGACAAATAAATCAATATATCTCTAGTAAGACTGATGAAGAACAACAGAGAGAAGGCACAAAGTACCAATATTAGTAATGAGAGAAGAGAAATCACTGGAATCTCATAGACATTAAGAGATTAGAGATTACTATGAACAGCTCTGTGCACACAGGTCTGACAGTTTAGATGAAATGGACTGTATTCTTGAAATACACAAACAAGGGGAAATAACCTGGGAGTCCTATATCTATTGAAGACATGGAATTCATCATTAAAAATAGTCCAAAAAAGAAAACTCCAGGCCCAGATGATTTCATTGGTGAATTATACCAAACATTTTTGGAAACAATAACACAAATTTTTCATAATCTCTTCCACAAAGTAGAAGGACCATTTCTCAATTCATTTTATGTAACTAGCATTACCCTTATACCCAATTCAAAGACAGTACATGAAAGGAAAACTATAGACTAATATCTCTCATAAACACACATGCGAAATCCTCAACAAAAAGGAGCAAATTGAATCTAACATATTATATTTAAAAAAATACTTCATGACCAAATGAAGTTTATTTGGGGAATGCAAGGCTGGTTTACCATTCAAAAATCAATCAGTGTATTTCTCTATACCAACAGACTTAAGAAAAACCACATGATCATATTAATAGAGAAAGGTAGAGAAGTCATTTGATGAAATTTAATGTTCACTTATGATCAAATCTTGCAAACTAGAAGGAGGATAGAACTTTTGGAATACATTAATGGACATCTACAAAAACAAAAACAAAAAAAAACCCACCCCAAACCAAACAACCTACAACTAACATCCTAGCTTGTGGTAATTCAAAATGGAACAGCTATCCTGGAAAAGTTTGGCAGTTTCTTATAAAATTCAACATACACTGTCACAGCTGGCTTCTAGGTACTTACTCTAGAGGAACTAAAACTTATGTTCACACAACAGCCTGGATGTGAATGTTTATACCAGCATTATTCACAATTCCCTAAAGCAAGAAACAAACTAAATGTTCTCCATTGAGTGAACAGATAAAATCATGGAATACTTTTCAGCAATTGAAAGAAACGAACTACTGATATACATAACACTGTGGTTATATCCCAAATGTTTTATACCAAACTAAAGAAGTCAATCTTAAAAGTGTTAAATTTATGTGACATTCTGGAAAAGGCAAAACTATAGGGACAGAGAGCAGCGGTTACCAGGTTTACTTGTTAGGGAAGAGTGACCATCTCCTGGACAGTAAGAGGGAATTTTGAGAGAGTTTTGAAATCATTCTATATCCTGTTTTTGTGGAGCTTACAAGTATCTTTATACGTGTTAAAACTCATAGAACAATGCTCAGAAAAGTGATCTTAACTCTATGTAAACTAAAAAAGGCTAGTGTAGAAATTATATATATTTGTTAGCAATATTTAAGAATATATTTATTTGTATATTATATATATACAATTTATTTATATAGTTTTATAAATAGATAAGTATGTAAGTATGTAAATAAATACTTTAAACAAAACAAATATTGTCGTGTATAGATACATGATTTCTCCATAGTCCGTTTTATTACCACTTTCAACAAAATTAACCAATTTCAATTATTTTATTTTATTTATTTATTTTTTTAATTTTTTTTAACATTTATTCATTTTTTGAGAGCTATAGCATGAGTGGGGGAGGGGCAGAGACAGCAGGAGACACAGAATCCGAAGTGCGCTCTAGGGTCTGAGCTGTCAGCACAGAGCCCCATTTGGCCCAAACTCAACGGACCACAAGATCATGACCTGAGCTGAAGTCAGATGCTTAACAACTGAGCCACCCAGGTGCCCCTTAATTTTTTTTAGCAATAACAGAAAAGAAGAAAGGAAACCAAAATCAGTAATAGTTAATTTTTTATGAGCATATATTTTATTTTAATTAAATACATTTTAAGATAATAAACTAAATATGTATTTAATATCATTTATAGACATTTGCACATCTCCTCAATCTGTAGTCATTCTCTATCTAAAAGTAAAAAAAGACATGGGAAGTTAAAAGCTACATAGAATGACCAAAGTGTATTTTTCTCACTGAAATGACCTGAAATTACTTAGGTATCCAAAGATCATTTATTAAATAACACAATTTAACATTAGTCTAAAATCTTAGTGACTTAACCATGGTAGTTAAAGGTCTGGAAAGAACAATTTAAATCAGAGCAATGCTATGATTTGTAGCATTAGAAAAGTTCACAAAATTAAATTCTTAAAAAAATCTGTCAGTTTGATTTCACTTATCAGAAATATATTTGTACTTTTAAAAAAATTTAAACAATTTCTGGAAAAAAATTATACCTTCCAAGACCCATGGAACTAATAGAGGAAATTAAAAAAAAAATAGAAATCATTACAAGCTAAACCCAAATCCTATATGATTAAAATATTATGCAAACATTAATTTTTATAGGGTAAGAAAACCAGGGAGAAGACATGGAGTTGTTTTGAAGCTAAAATTAAATTACTCTAATTTTTCAAGGGCTCATCTATTTATCAGGTATATTTTAAGACTCTTGAATTAATTCCAAAAGCTCTGAGTGTCTAGCTTTTCTTCTTATCTGGACTCAAAGGTGATTAACCAAATTCACAGTTAAACCTCTTTTTCTGAGTTACTGTTTTAGCTGGGGAAAACATACAAAAGAAGCACAGCTGACATTTCTCTTTCTTTTTGAAATTCCTGACTGTCTGAGGTAGATATTTCTAGAATGTGTAAATTAGTACAAAATAATGTTTTGTGTGTGATCAGTTAATCTCCAAAGTTGCCCACAAGTCGGGAAAAGGAGAAGGAAAGAAAGGAACAAGGAAAAAAAAAAAGTAGCTGGCTTCAGATAAATATAAAATTATTATTGTTAAAGGCTAATTATCTCCCCTCTGCAAGGATGGAGTAGGCTTGTATTGGGGAAAACTCATCTTCATACATAGGCACTTTTGTACTTGCACACATGTGCATGTATACGTACACAGGCAAGAAGAGAGAGAGTCAGAGAGAGAGATTGAGCGAGATTTAACCAGTATAAACCATAACTCAGGCCCTTGACAATACCATAAAATGTACAATTTAAAACGCTAAAACTTTTTAATCCCTGAAGTATAAAAGCAAAAAGGGGGATTTCTCCTTTGCTAACAAAGTGATCTCTCTTTTAGAATGACAAAACAGAGTCTCATGAAAGTTTCTTCCATTTTTCTTTGAATGCACCTCTCAAATGAATAACCTTATTCTTGTCAAAATCTCCCCAAAGTGGCCACTAAGTATCACTGTAGCATTAGGTCAGTTACAGAGAAATGCACAGGAAATAAACCCAGAAGCAAGAAGGCATCTGGCTAGGTGGGCAAACAATGGGAAAAAAATCCTACTAGAATCGCAGTGATTACCGGAAATGATGCTTGTGCAAACCTCCCAGCTCCAGAAGCTGACCAAAGATTATCTGTCACCAGCTGGGGTCCAGTGAACCTCTGCCTTGGGGCAGACAAAACCAAATAAAGCAGTTCTCAAGGATACAAAAACAAGACAAGAAGATCCTAACAAGATGTTGAAAAGGTGATACAGGTCAAAAAGCGCCCAAAGAATTTGATCTGGCAAGAACTTCTTGACTTGTTAGTCCTGAGAGATGACTTAACCGCGTGCTTCAGGCCTATGTCTGTGCTCTTTACTTTTGTACTACAGACTCAAACAGAAATGACAAGAGTGTAGACAGGAAACAAGAGGACAGGTTTCCACCATGGGCAAGAATTTTCAATGGGGAAGAACCAATCAGTGAGTGTATCTGGAGGACTGCTCAAATCTTCTGATCAATGATCAAATGGTATTTTTTATTTTTTATTTTATTTTATTAAAAAATTTTTTTTAACGTTTATTCATTTTTGAGAGACAGAGAGAGACAGAGCATGAGCGGGGAAGGGGCAGAGAGAGGGAGATACAGAATCTGAAACAGGCTCCAGGCTCTGAGCTGTCAGCACAGAGCCCAATGCGGGGTTCAAACTCACAAACTGCGAGATTCTGACTTGAGCCGAAGTCGGAGGCTCAACCCACTGAGCCACCCAGGCGCCCCTCAAATGGTATTTTTTAAAACGGTTATTTATTTATTTTGAGACAGAAAGAGAGAGTGCATGAATGAAAGGGGGAGGGGTAGAGGGGGAGGGAAAGAGAATCCCAAGCAGGCTCAGCATTGTCATTGCAGACAACTTGGGGCTCGATCTCATGAACCATGAGATCATGACCTGAGCAGAAATCAAGAGTGTGTCTCTTAACCACTGAACCACCCAGGTGCCCCTCAAATGACAGACTCACGGTTTCATCTGATAAAGACATTATGGAATTCATTGTTCTCAGTTTATCTGGGGCTGGGGTGGCTGAAAATTTCTCACTCGTAAACTCACGTGGAGATGACACTTTTTACTTACTGATGTCACTTAATTAGTCTCCTGAATAATTTGAGGTTTGCTTTCACTAAATGCAAATTCTGGGGCATAAAAATCCCATTTATGAAATATTTTAAAGTGGTGATAAGCTTGTGGTGATATATATTAGATTTTGTCTCAACGTTCAAAAGTTTTTGTTCGAAACAAAAAAATTGTCCTTTAAAATAACAAGAGCACATCTTTTATTGTTCCTGTCTTTGGGAAGTGTGTGTTCCTATGTTTAAAATTATGTTTAGAATTGGTTTATGATAAATACTTTTAAAAAATCACATTGTGGAAATGGTTTTTAATTCCCATTTTCTATGATATTTCTTTTTAGGAATATGGTTGAATTTTATCAAGTGTCTTTTCTGTATCTATTGATATGATCATGATTTTCTGCCTTAATAAATGTCTTTTTTTAAATTTTTTAAAAATGTTTCTTTATTTATGAGACAGAGAGACAGAGCATGAGTGGGGGAGGGACAGAGAGAGAGGGAGGCACAGAATCCAAAGCAGGTTCCAGGCCTCTGAGCTGTCAGCACAGAGTCCATCGCGGGGCCCGAACTCACAAACCGATCATGACCTGAGCTGAAGTTGGTCGCTCAACCGACTGAGCCACCCAAGCACCCCAGATGTCTTAATATTGAACTGCTCTTCTATCCCTGATGTGTAACACACTTGATTTTTTACTTCTTTATTACCTTCTGGAATAATTTTATAACACCGTATTTAGGATTTTGGCATCTGTATTAATAGATATTATTTCAAGCTTAACTAGGCTAGCTTAACCACAGCGAGGAATTGGTTATGAGAGTAATAGAAATTCCTTGATTCAAAAATGTTTGATGGACCTTTCTCCAAAATCGCCTAGTTCTCTTGCCTTTTTGGGTGAAAATCTTCATTTTTTTTTTTTTTTTTTTTTTTACTTGTTTGATTCATTCCATGCCTCCACAAGTATGTACTGAATGCTCTCTCCAGTAACATGGTGAGGTGCCCTGAGTGGGGGCAATTACTATGGTGAGCAGTGAAGCCATGACTCACAACCTTCTCCCTGTGTGGCTGCAAGGATCTATTCAGATTTCCTACCTCCTCTTGAATCAGTTTGGTAATTTTTGTTTTTCTAGTATATGATATGTTTAAACAGGATTTTCAAATTTATTGTCATAGAGTATACAATGTGGTCTCTTAACATTTTGTTTCTTATGTTTCCCCTTATATTTCTGACAGTTATGTTTTCATTTTTTCTTTTTATTTCTTGATCAGGAAGCGGTATATAAAACAAGATCTAAAAGGATGTGTTATAATAATCGCTGATGCCTGCACAGTACTTCCAATCTGTTCTGCTTTTCTTATATTATTTTATATAACCCTCACAAAGCCCTAGGAGGTAGATAATAAACTGAAAGCCCACGCCCTTTGAAAGACCCTATGCCAATTTTCTATAGCTGGCATATTGAAATCTGCTTCTTTGTATTTTGCTGTTATTTTTTTTCTTCCTGAAAGAACACTTCTATTTCCTCTTTTTCTTTTTGATTTTTTTAACTTAGGGATTTCACTGTCTCTGTAGGAAATAATTACTAGAGAGAAGAAATGAGGACAATGCCACCACCACAAAGGAAAAGATACTTTTTAAAAAGAAATACCTCTTGTTATCTGTTTTGTTTAGGAGAAAACATTTATTTGTTAAATGACTTGAGTGCATATTCTAAAAGTTATTACAAGAGGAAGGCAGAAAATGTAGATACACTGGAATCGTAAGGATTATAAAATCTGCCTGGGTGGGATTAAATATTCTTAAATATTTCTCCTAGGGAAGAGGTCCTGGAATTTAATTTGTGTAGGTTCAAAAGGCAGAACTTAAACAAACATTGATCAGGAATCAGATATGAGGAAGAACTTTCTAGTGATTGTAGCTTTTATCTGTGAATGGAAGGGACAGCCTCACTGTGTAATGAATTTCTTCCTCAGATCGACTGACCATATAAAATTTTGAGAGTAAAATGAGGTACTAATAGTTGTGGTTGCATAACTCTTGAAATAAGTATTTATGGATTGATAAATAGGTTTCACTGTTTTATTGGCAAATTTATATAATAAAAATTCTATTAAAAACTACTTAAAATTAAAATTCTTAATAAACAAGATATGCCTATACATTAAAGCAAAATGTAAAAAGATTGCATAATAAGCTGCATTTTTTGGTCTTATTTGAATACTTTTTTTTTAACTTATTTTTTGGGTACTTATTTCAATACTTCAATCAGTAACACACAGATTAGGACATCTTTTACTTTATTTCTCCTGCAATTTCACATGTATCAGCCCTATAATTCCTCTGTTTCTTGAAGTGTACACGAAACGGCAGACTGACAGCCTTAGGTGTCATGTGGGCTGGGAGGAGGACCGGGAGAATTGAGAATTGCGTATCAGCTACACCCCACTGACTGGACCCTTACTAAGCCAGCCGGGCAGGGAGCTCCAAGATGGTGTTTGTATGCATTTCCTTTCATTACTGAGTGTCCTGCGTTATCTCCTGGGGGACTGGTGTTGCTTTCCTCCTAGAAAAGTTTAGGCATCTATCAGAAACCATGGGCTAAAGCGGAAACTCTGTTTACTGCACAAAATCTCAACTGCTCCTAGCTGAGTATAAACTGAAGCTGGAAAAGCAAAAGTCCACCAGACCCATCTTAGATTTTTAATGCAACTATTATTAACCAGACAAGGTTCACCTAGGGCAAATGCTACACCTGAACAGGCCAGCAGTACAGCATGATGTATGAGGAGACCATCCTTGGCAAACGAACCATGATGATCTCAGACATGTGAAGTTGCTTTCTCTTTTATTTAGGCATAAATTCTACACAGGCCAAAGGAATTCAAAATAACAATTCATGGCGGTGTGTTAAGTATGTCTAAAATGTGGTGACTCTAGAATGCTGTTTGCTTGGTGTATTAGTCATCAGACATTTCCCTCAAGCCCCGTTGGAGGCTAGAGATGCTGGAGACTTCTTCCAAGAAGGGAAGAGTAAGTAGCCCATTGCTATTAGTAGTGGGGCTGAGTAACCTGCATTTGAATCTGGTTTCACTTCCGGCTGGCTTTGAGCAGGTCCCTGTGTTCCCCTCTGTGTTTCATTTCTCCTCTGTAAATTGGAGACAACAATAGTAACTATGTCACAAGTTGGCTCTGAGGTTTAAATGACCTAACATTTGTAAAATAGGATTTGCTATGTAATTGTTAAATTAGGTAAAATGGGCTCCAGAGCCATGTGGGAGAGAAACGGAAATATGTTTTGTTCTACTGTGTTCTGTTCTTCAGACTGACGGTTCAGAGTTTCTCTTCATTTTTTACGAGGAAAGAATTGCCTTTGGTCCTAAAATAACAATCCTGTTGGATATGATGGCAAAGGCACAATGACATGGTTGCTGCTACTTTCAAAGGGCTCTTAATGCAAGACCATCTTGCTTGTGATTAGAAACTTAATTAAGGGCTTTTAGGTCCTTGCACTCTGGTTAGGAGATGTCCTTCAGATTCTGAAAGCTAGAGCTATCCACAATACTTTCTGCACAGAGCATCCGCCGCAGACAGTAAGTAGCAGCTCCAGGGAGGAAAATTAGAATGAGCTGAAAATCTCTTAGACTCTCGTCGTAGTTACAAGGGAAAACAAAATGTGAGCGCCATACACAGGACCATGACTCATCATATGGCCCCTGAAATCATGGTCGTGAAAACCAAAATACTGTACATAAGAAATCATACAGCAGCTTTAATATACTGCAAGATTATACTATTGTTCTGGGTTTAGATTTAACTGCCTGTCATCCCATGTTTATGCTAACCCCATACCAGTGTGGGGCATTCAGTATTTTTTTTTTTCATTCTGGAATAAAATGTTCTTTAAAATGAAAAACTGTTCAGATGAATCACAGCCTAAGAAGTGCATGTGGGCAGCTTATAATAAAATAAAAGCATTACCTCTGCTAAGCATCAGAATATTTTTTAAAAGCAGGATGTATTTTGTATTCAATGATAATTACTCTGTTTAAAAAAAAAAAAAACAGCAGTTGAAAAAAAGCTGTACCACTTATTACTGACCTGTTGACTCACCTGAATTTTAGTGCCTCTAGATGATGCCAGATTGAGTTTTTTTGAAAGTAGCATCCCAGAGTTAGCCACAAATTAGGGTAATCTGGTCATGGCATTTACATTTCCCTGTGTGATGTCACATATTTAGGCAGTGTCCGTTCTGATTGTTACCGTTCTTCAGACACTGTGATGAAAGAAGTATGGGATTATGTGTAAGCAGGTAGCTCTTGTCACCCTCAAATCGAGGGTCAAGCTCAAAGCATTTACCCATGGACTGGATTTGGCTCAATTAAAACTTGCTGAAAAGCTCTCTGCAGGACTATGCTATAAAAGTGTTAGTTGCTAGGGAATAAAGACCTGATGAGCCACAATGGAACACAGAAGCACTTCCACACACAGGTCACACACATTTCCATCTGTTTAAATCCTTACATACTTCAAAACAGAAGTCCGAGAGAAAGAGGAAGAACATGATTAATGAAACTCTTCCTCTTTAATTTCAGTGCTTCCTAATATATGCCGTAAATTTCAGTAGCGAAGAACAATTTGTTAAGCCAGGAAGAAAGTTCTTAAGAGTGGAGGTTTTATTTGTAAGGAGAAGGGTCTTGCATTTCAGGTATCTCCAACAGAAGAATTTGAGCCTTTACCAACTTTATTGGTAAGAAGTCAAATTTTTTATAGATATTAATCCTTCATCATTTCATCAATGAAGGACCAAGGAATTTATATTTGAAGCTCAGACATAAAGTTGTATTGACTTGATTAATGCAGGAGTTGGCAAATGATGTCCTGCATACCCAATATAGCCTTTACCTATTTTTGTAAATATTTGTTGGAACATAGCCATGCTCATTTGTTTACATATTGTCTACAGCTGCTTTCAATCAGAGATCATGTGTAGAGTATAAAATAATTGCTATTTGGTCCTTCGTGGAAAAAAAAAAGTTTGCTGATCTCTAGATCAATACATATCTTTCTTAAAACTTTCTTAAAAACCTCATGGGTTTTCTTTATGGTTGCTTGTGTAATAGATCCTGGGGAAGAGCAGAGAATAATGTAGATACAGCTGGGCTAAGATCCATTCAGTCATTTACCCAAAGCTGCTTCTTCCTTTGTGTCTCTCTAAACTCTAGAGATAAGTCTAATTTTGTCATTTGTTTAAATGCTTGTCTTTCCTATTTGATATTGAGTAACTCAAGAGTAAGCCTCCTGCTTGACTTACTTTTTGATTCTCAAAATCTAATACAATAGTTGGCATAATACTAAGAATTTTAAGGAATTAAATTAAATTGGCAGAATTTCCCAGCATCCCAAAGCAGAAACATTTTATGATGGATGCAAAGAAAAGAAGCTGAGAATGCATTTTCCCTCACAGCAGTTTAAATTATTTAAAAAAAATTAACATGAACTCTAACCCTAGGATTATAAGGAATAATAGGAATTTAAAGCTTCTGATGTGCCTTGATCATGGAACTCAAAATCAGTAACCAGGAAGTATGTTTAACAAAGGTGAAGATTTTTTTTTTTTTGGCTTTTGCTTTTAAGATAAGCACTGTGAACTCCCGGTTGTTGAAATGATTGAGGGAATGGGATTTTATAGTTAATTTAATAATCTGGCTAATTACTATATACCAATAGGTTTTCAATTTTGGGGTGGGGAAATGATTAAATGAACAGTCATAAAACCATTTGGACAAATTTTAAGCTTGCTTTAATGATTCAGAAGACACTTCAGGATCTTGAAGTAACACAGTTATCATAATGAACATAAATAGTTGGTGGTCAAATACTTATTGATTTTCATTCTGCACTTCAGAGAAGACAGTCTAAGAAATTGGGCTGAAAATATGCTGACCCTGTGTTATATTTTGAAAATTGCTTCAAAATTCCTGATATCAGCTTGTTTACTTGTCATTTATATTTTTCACATAAAAGTAAATTGCAGTTAAAAAAATAAAAACTTCAGTTATTTGAGTTTCTTAGCTTTTTGCATTGTAGATAAGGTTTTAGTTTTACAGTTCTTGAGTATCTTGAGAATTGGAAGGCTTCTAAAATAGTTTTCAGTTTTGATGCCAGTAATAAATATTAGTTTATACCCATCTTAACCATTGGAAAGAAATATCCCACCATCAGTCTTCTTCCAAAATTGGTTTTCTGTCTCAATGTCCAAAGTGATGATTGTGTATGGACCTAGATGGAGAAAGATGAGTTTAAATCCTGACTTGGCCACTTATTATTTGTGTGATGATGGGCAAGTTATCTCTTTATGTTTCAATTTCCTCATTGGTAGAAAAGGATACTTAAATAACAGGGTTATGGTAAAGATTAAGAAGTTAATGTATATATAATACATTATATAATGTATATATAAACCCTTTAGCTAGCAAGTTTCTGGCACATAGAGAGCTGAAAATGGTGAAAATGGTAACTGTTTTCCTCCTCAGAGTTCAGATTCTAAAAAAAAAAAAAGTGTTTATTTTTGAGAGAGAGAGAGAGAGAGGGAGAGCAAGTGCATGTGTGCACACGTGCAGGGGAGGGGCAGAGAGAGAGAGAGAGGGAGAGAGAGAATTCCAAGCAGGCTCTGCCCTGATATGAGGGTAGGGGTGCCTGAACCCATGAACCTGTGAGATCATGACCTGAGCCAAAATCAAGAGGTGGACACTTAACCGACTGAGCCACCTACAGTTTAGATTTTTTTTAAAATATTTAAAATTATAATTAAAATAGTTTTTAAAAATTACTTTTAATTTTAAAAATTGACATACAATAAAATTTGGCATCTAGTTTTGGCATGTAGTTCTATGAATATTAACATATGTATGCATTCTCATAACCATCATCAGGGTTGGGATGCAGAATAATTCCATCCCCCCAAAAAACACCCTCATGCTGTTTCTTTGAAGTCATGCTCTCTGCCATCCCCTAGCCTGTAAAAGCCACTGATCTATTTCCCATCGCTATAGCTATTCCTTTTCTAGAAAGTCATATAAATGGAATCATACAACATAACCTTTTAAGACTGGCCTTCATCTAGCACGATACACTTGTGATTTATCCAGGTTTTTGTGTGTGGCAATAGTTTGTTGCTATTAACTGCTGAATAGTGTTCCACTGTACAGATCTGTCACAGTTTGTTTTTCCATTCGCTCATTAAAGGATATTTGGGTGAGTTCCAGTTTGGGGCAATTTTGAATAGAGCTTCTGTGTAAACATATGTTATGTGAATATATGCTTTCATTTCTCTAGGGTAAATGGGAGTGGTTTTTTAGGTCATATGGAAAGATGGGTTTAACTTTGTAAGATACTCTCAGGGTGTTTCGCAGAGTGGCTGTACCATTTTCCCTTCCAGGAATGGATGAGAGTTTCAGTTGCTCTCACCAACATCCTCACCAACACTTAGTATTATTTTTTTTTTTAATTAGCCTTTCTGATAGGTATGAAGTGGTATCACATTGTAGTTTAATAATAATCTGAGCACATTTTTTACACTTATTTGAAAACCAAGTCTTTTCTTTGGTGCAGTGTCTGTACATATATTTTGTCCATTTTTAAATTGTGTTGCTTTCTTATTGGCAACTTTTTGAGAGTTCTTTGAAAGTTCTTTGAACTTTTTGAGAGTTCTTATTTAAAGTTTACTTATTTATTTTGAGAGAGCCAGCGTAAGTGGAAGAGGGGCAGAGAGAGAGGGAGAGAGAGAGAAGCCCAAGAGAGAAGCCCACACAGCACTAGAACACATGAAACTGTGAGATCATGATCTGAGCCGAAATCAAGAGTCTAGGCTTAACTGACTGAGACACCCAGGTGCCCCATATTCTTTGTCGGTTTTGAATACAGTTTATTCTTTAGATATGTGACTTGTGAATAAATATTTTCTCCTAGTTTGTGACTGGTCTTTTTATTCTCTTAACAATATTTCACAAAATAAAGGTTTTAAATATGTCCATTTATCAACTTTTTTTATTTTATGAGATGTACCTTTGGTAGCATGTCTAAGAACTCTTCCTAACCTCATGTCATGAAAATTTTCTCCTATGTTTTCTTTGAAAACTTTGTAGCTTTATATTTTACATTTAGATCTGGGATTCATTTTGAGTTAATTTTTATATAAGATGTGAGGGTTTGTTTTTGGTAAAAAATTAATTGGCCATATTTGTGTTGGTCTGTCTCTGGATTCTTATTTTGTTCCACTGATATTTTTGTATATCTTTTCACCAATAACACACTGCCTTGATTATTATAGTTTATGGTCATTCTTAAGTTACCTCCAATTTTATTCTATGGTCTCAAAGTGTTGCCCTTTGCCTTTCCATATAAATTTTAGAATCAGATTGTATATATTTACAAAATTTTGTTGGATTTTAATTGGTATTACATTAAATCTATAGGTCAATTTTAAGTGGGGGAACCAACACTTTTATTATGTTAAATTTATAACACCTAAACACAATATGTCTGTCCGTTTATTTCAGGCTGCTATGACTTCTTTCATCAGTACTGTGTGATTTTCAACATACAGGTCTTGCAAATACTGTGATTTATGTGTAAGCATTTCATTATTTTAGAACTATTATGTTTTTTAAAATTATTTTTAGTTTTTAATAGTTCATTGTTAACATAGAGAAATAAGATTTTTGTGATTATAAATCCTGATAACTTCCATAACTCATTTATTAGTTTTTTTGTTTTGTTTTTACTGTTGTTGTAGAATGCTTTTTATTTTCTACATAGACAATTTTGTCTCTTGCAAATAGGGATAATTTTATTTTTTCTTTTCCAATATTTCCGATGTTGAATAAGAGTGGTAAAAGTGGATATTTTTGTTTTACTCCTCATTTAGGATGGGAAGCATTCAGCCTTTCATAAACAAGTATGATCTCAGTGAGAGGTTTTATATATTTATTTATTTTGGTAGATGCCTTCTTAACAAGTTCTGGGAGCTACCTTATATTACTAGTTTGCTGACTTTTTTCCTTTTAAATCATGAAGAAATTTTAAATTTTTAAAAAATATCTTTTGGTTATCTATTAATTTCTCTTCTTTAGATGGTTGAGATATATTGATTGGTCACAATGTCCAGTGGTCATTATTCTTTATATGTATTCGTGCATACTATTTGCTGATATTTTCTAGAGGATTTTTGTGTCAATGTTCAAGAGTGATACTGGTCTGAAATTTTTTCTTGTCCTTTTTGTTTGGTTTTTGATATCACAGGCATGCTGGCTTCACAAATAGATTTGCGAAGTCTTCCCTGCTCTCTTACTTTTGAACTGATATTATTCTTTAAATATACCAGTAAACCATCTGATTCAACAGATTTTTTTGGAAAGTTTTCTCAATTAAAAAAATTCAATTTCTTTAATAGTTATAATACTACTCAGAATATCTATTTCATTTTGGGTGAGTATTGGTAATTTACGGTTTTTGAGGTATTGGTCCATTTCAAAAAAGTTACTGGATTTACATACAATTAATTATTCACAGTATTCCCTTATTTTCCTTTTAATATCTGTGGAGTCTATAATGATACCCACTGTTTTGCTTCTGTAGTAATTTGTATTTTCTCTCTTGTTCTTTTTAAGTGTTGCTAGAGCTTTAAAATTTTTTTTTAATTTATTTTATTTGTTTATTTATTTATTTTAAATGTCTCCATTTGGGACTTTGGTTTTCTCTTTTTATTGTTTTACATTTTATTTATTTTTGAGAGACAGAGAGAGGCAGAGCACAAGTGGGGGAGGGCAGAGAGAGAAGGAGCCACAGAATCTGAAGCGGGCTCCAGGCTCTGAGCTGTCAGCACAGAGCCCCAGGCAGGGCTCAAACTCACAAACCTTGAGATCATGATCTGACCAAAGTCAGACGCTTAACCTACTGAGCCACCCAGGCGCCCCTAAAAAAACCTTTTTTTAAATGTTTATTTATTTTAGAGAGGCGGACAGAGACAGAGACAGAGTGTGAGCAGGCGAGAGGCAGACACAAAAACTGAAGCAGACTTCAGGCTTCAAGCTGTCAGCAGAGCCTGATGAGGGGCTCGAACCCACAAACCATGAGATCATGACCTAAGCCAAAGTTGGTCACTCAACCACCTGAGCCACCCAGGCACCCCAAGTTTTGCTAGAGCTTTATCAGTTTTATTGACCTTTATAAAGGTTAATAAAAACCAATTTATTCATCTCTATTGTTTTCCTCTTTTCAATTTCTATTCTCAATTTTATTTCCTTATGCTTTTGGATTTAGGTTTTATTTTTTCTAGTTTCTTAATGGAAAAGTTTAGTGAGACCTTTCTTTTCTTCTAACCTAAGTATTTAATGCTACAAATTTCTTTCAATGGATGGCTTCAGAGGCATCCCCCCAATTTTAATATTTTGGGTTTTAATTTTGTTTTCAGTACAGTATATTTTTTAACCACCTTGAGATTTCCTTTTTTTTTTGATGTGCGGATGATTTATTAGTATGTTATTTAATTTTCACGTGTTTGGAAATTTTATTATATTTGTTATCAATTTCTAGTTCAGTGGTATTATGGAAAATATATTTTGTGTGAATTAAATTTTTAAAAAATTGTTTTTTGTTTTGTAACCCAGAATCTAGTCTGTATTGGTGATTACTCTATGTACACTTGAAAAGAATGAGTCCTCTGCTATTATCGGGTGTTGTATAATTGTGAATTAAATACACTTAGTTGTTGGTGTTGTTCAGTTTTTCTATATCCTTTCTGATTTTGGTTGGCTTATTTATCTATTCTACTGAGAGAATTTGAGGTTGTCCAGTATAATTATGGGTCTATTTCCTTTTCAATTTTGTCAATTTTGCTCTCTATATTTTAAGCTTTGTTGTTCATTTAAGATTGTTTTGTCTTCTTGGTGAATTAACTCTTTTATGTAATATTCCAGTATGTAATATCCCTGTTTATCACTTTAGTTTTCTTTTGATTAGTGTTAGCCTGATATATCTTTTCCCATCATTTTATCTTTAATTTACTTAGCTTTTCTTTTTAATTGCTTTCTGATAATCAATGTCTTTTAATATATGTGTCTACACTATTTATATTTAATGTAATTATTACTATATTTGGTTTGAAGTCTATCATTTTAATATTCATTTTCTGTTTTTTCCTCTCCAGTTTTTTGCTTTTCTGTTTCCCCTTTATTGCCTTCCTTTGGATTGCATGAATTCTTTTAGTATTTCATTTTCATTTACCTACTGTATTTGACTCTCTCTCTCTCTCTCTCTTTCTCTCTCTTTTTGTAGTTTATTGGTGCTCAGGAGTTATATTATACATACTCAACTTTTTCACAGTTTATTTGAAATCAATATTTTACCTCTTCAGTTAGAATGTAGAAAGCTTGTGAGAATAAAATTTATTTTATTCTCTCCCATTTATGTTGTAGTTGTCTCATGTAACATCAATGTGCACTGAAAAATGATCCAACAATGTAATAATTTTTGCTTTAATCATTCAATGTATTTTAAAAAGCTAAAGAGAAGTAGTATTTAACTAAGTCTCTACCATTTCTGTAGCTTTTCCTTCCATCCTCATATTATCAGTTTTATTTTGATATCATTTCCCTTTGATCTGAAAAAGTTCCTTTAACAATTGTTTTAAAGTAAGTTATCTGGCAATAAATTTCCTTCACTTGAGAAATCATTTATTTTATGTTTATTCCTGAAGAAAATTTTGCACTTGAAAATATTGAGCCAATTCCTTCTGGCCTCCATGATGTCAGATAAGGATCAACATTTGAATTATTGTTTCCATAGTGTTAATGCATTGTTCTTTCTTTCTACTTTTAATATTTTTTATTTGTCTTTAATTTTCAGAAGTTTGATTACAATATGTCTTGGCATGAACTTCCCTGTTTGGGATTTCCTGAACTTTTAAAATCTATAAATTTCTGGCTTTTACCAAAAGTAGGACATTTCAGCTATGAATTCTTCAGATTTTTTTATGCATCACCCATTTTTCTTTGCTTCTGGAACTCCAATTACACAAATATTAGACCTTTTGGCATTGTCCCACACATCCTTTTTCCTTTCATCTCTATTCTGCTATTGAGCTTATCCAGGGAGTTTTTAATTAGACATGTAAAGTTCTAAAAACATCATGCTGTTTGAAAAGGTTTTTTGAAAATTCCTAGTCTTATATTTGCTTCATATTTTATGTGTTGAAGAAAGTATTATTATTAATTGTTGTATTAATATAAGCTACCAGCCAGTTAAATCAGTGAGAAATAGGAGACATTATAAATTAGTTTATTTTTTTTCAATATATGAAATTTATTGTCAAATTGGTTTCCATACAACACCCAGTGCTCATCCCAAAATGTGTCCTCCTCAATACATTATAAATTAGTTTCATGTAAAGTATGTGTGCATTTGTGGTTTTTAAACATGTCCACAAACTTTTTATCGCTCTTTCCATCAACAGATTCGCTTTAACTACCTTCCCTGTGAATAGTGTTCAGTGTTATTTTAGTGACTTGCAGCTAACAAACAGAATGAAACATGATCATGTATCACTACCAAGGTCATGTAGAAAAGGCAATACAGGGGCGCCTGGGTGGCGCAGTCGGTTAAGCTTCCGACTTCAGCCAGGTCATGATCTCGCGGTCTGTGAGTTCGAGCCCCGCGTCAGGCTCTGGGCTGATGGCTCGGAGCCTGTTTCCGATTCTGTGTCTCACTCTCTCTCTGCCCCTCCCCCGTTCATGCTCTGTCTCTCTCTGTCCCAAAAATAAATTAAAAACGTTGAAAAAAAAATTAAAAAAAAAAAAAAAAAGAAAAGGCAATACAGCTTCCACGTGGCTCTTTTTTTGAAAACACTAACAAAAAAATGAAAAAAAAAAACCCTCACCTTTGGAAATCTGCCACCATATTGTGAGGTCACATGTAGAGAACATATGTAGGTGTTTTAACTGACATCCACATTCAAACGTCCAGGATATCTCCAGCATCAACCAGCCGATATCTGAGTGAGCAAGACTTCAGATGATTCCAGTTCCCAGCCTTCAAGCTATCCCAGTCAAAGCTGAGTGGAGCATAGATAAACTGTCCTGAGTGCTGCCTGAATTGTTGCTATTTAAGCAAAATATATGTTGTTATTATTAGCCTGTATATTTTGGGTTGTATGTTATTTAGCAATAGTTAAATGGAATAGATTTTAGTATTTGGTACCTGGAAGTGATGCTGGGGATGCTGCTATTACAAAAAAAAAAAAAAAAAAAAAACAAAACTAAAACTAAAACATGTAGGAATTGCTTTGGAATCTCAAGTAGGGTGTTAAGATGAATACTTTGAAAAAACTTCTAACAGAAAACAGCTTTTCTTCAAGGCCTGTAAGGCAATTAACAAAATCCATCCACCAATGCTTTCCATTCTTTCAATTACTTGGGCCCCTGCACCATTCAAGTACTAGTGATACTTTATATGCTAACGTTTTACCTTTTAACTGTAACTCATTTCAACATACCATGTATGAGAGCCTTGGTCATTGTAATGCCACAGCACATTAGGGGTTAACCTCCCTCTTACACTTGCCTCCTGCTATAGTTGCTGTCTGACTACTGGGTAATTCAGTTTCAAAATCCTATGCTGAGGGGCTGTTTTCTGGAGCTACTTTCCATTCCAACTCTTAAATTGGGTTCCCGCGAATGCAGAGCTTGAGATAATGACTCAGTGCAGGTAGTCAATTTGGGAGATAATCCCAGGAAACAGAAGTGAGAGATGGGAGAGAATGAGACAGGAGAGAGAAAAGCCAACAAATGGGATACTATTGAGCAAGTTGTTGCTGAGAATTGCTGGGACTCAATCCCACTTGTGAACTTTGAAGAGGAACCTTATAGAATATGAGTTAGAATTATCCTGCTAAAGAACTGAAGTCCAGTCTGTTTACATGGGTTGTTCCCATGGTTATAAACATTTCTGCATTTTTGTATCTACTGAGCATCTTGCATCTACTCAGTGACCTTCCAAGACTTCAGAGAAATTCCTGAGGCAGAAAAACAAAGAGATGTCATACTTGAGGAGAGATGCTGACAATATGCATGGAATTGTTTATGTCACCTACACTGAAATCAGATGGAATAATTGGGATGTGGCTTTGAATATCACAAGCATCTACTACACCTACATTTATAATTGAAGGGTATGCTACATTTCAACTAAAGGTTAGAACAAAATATATTTTGCATCGATGCCAACAGACCTTTTGACAGCCCATGTTAAAGACGTTTGATCTAGAAGCTCAGTAATTATATATCCTCTTTCCAGGCTCATGGGAAGCCTTACTCTCTAGCCTCTCGTCCAATTAGGTTGGTTCTGAGTTCTAGAGAAAGGCTAGGGGACACAAGTGAACTATACCACTTCCAGCTCTCTCCCCTAAAATTATTCCACCCTTTGCTTGTCAGTCAGGAGACAATTCAGTGGGAAGATGATGGAATCACACAATGGGAGGAACCTGAATTCTTGAGTCATCATTTGGAAGACAACAGCCCAGGCTAGTCACTCAACTCCCATCAGACAGTGACTTGAGTGGGAGATAAACTGTGTGTGTGTGTGTGTGTGTGTGTGTGTGTGTGTGTGTGTGTGAATCCAGGGATATTATAGGTTGTTCATTTTAGCAGTTGGTGTTAATTACCCTGGCTAATATAAAGCAGTGTCTTGCAGAAGGACTTTTAGTAGTTTTATGATTCTCACTACTTGTTGGCTATTGTAGAAAGCATTAGTTACCACCTCTTTATCTTATATGCAGGCGTATGATGATAATTGACAGAATCATGTTTGTGATTTGCTTTCAGCCTTTTAGGGACCAGGCAAGAAATCAACTCAAAACAGTGGTATCATTATTTTTAGATAACTTTCTTCCTGGTTAGGGAGAATTGCCATTGCTGTCTTGCACTTGCTGAACACAACTTGAGCAGGAAATCTTCCTTCACAATTTCAAGATAATAAGCATGAAAGAAAGAACCAGCATGAAATACTGTCTGTTTTCTCTTTTATCATGAGTGGCTAAGAAAATATCCTGGATATAATAAATATGAATCAATGAGAGACAAGCAGATAATCACTTGAATTTCAGATGAATAAGGAAGATTGCCTAGTGTTTAATAATACGTCTTATCATTTTTAGACAAGCAGAAGGATAATAATACAAATCTATTTGGTGTCAGATGGACTGTGACAAAGAAGTGAGAATACTCCCTCTTGTGGTTCTTGAGAAAAATAATTCCTGCTATGAGAGCATATTGAGAAAACAGAAATTCTGGTTTCAGAGATAACTTCAGTGAATAGTTAGAACTTCTTTTCTCCCTGAGCTGGTTCTATGAAGCTGAGTAACCATTTAGGCTGTGTTGGTGTGGATCTTCTTGAGAGTGTTTGTGAACTTTGTATTCCTAACCTTAGGGAGGAAATGAGGATGTGACTGAGGGAAGAAATCTCTCCACCTAAACTGAAAGAAATCTGCTTTCTACTTGGAATTTTGTCCCTGTAGGAAAACAGTAATTGTCATTAAATTTCTTCTTTCTTTAACTTGCAATGGTTCCCCAATGTGGCCTTTTAATTGCTCTGGGGAAAGCTTCCATTTAAGAGGAGTGAATTTGGTGTTAGGACACTATCTCCTCTGAAACCATCTCTTGTTATTTTGTGGGTGGGTGTAAATGTATTTTTCAGGTATATGTTTTTTCCCTTGTCTATTTGGAAGCTTATTTAGCAGCTTTGCTTTTCTCAGGGGATAGTTGGCTGAAAAGTGCTGGAAATAGGAAATTTACTCATTGTGTAAGAAGTAAAATAGGGATAACACTGCGATTGGAAGACAATATAGATCCAATCTCAACAGTGGTTTGAAGTGAGATTATCATTTGTTTTCTCATAATTGATGCCTCTTGCCTTTTGCTGCTAATGTTTCAACATCAGAAATAGGATATTTCTCAGTTCTCAGGAGGGTTGACATGTGTGTAGGAAATATCTATTTATCTCTCCATGTCTTTCTCTCTCTGGTTCTCTAGTCAGGTTGTACATATTTTTCTGGTTTGCCCAGAACAGTCCTGGCTTATACTGCTGTCCCTGTGTCCCATTTGGCTTAGGATTTGTTCTTTCATTTTTTTTTTCCAAAGAAAATTTTAACAATTTGGGTTTTATTAGTCATAAAATATAACTTTAAGAACAATAGAGGCAATTTTAAATTTAAAAAATTACATTGAAAAAATTAATTCTTCAGAAAACTACCTGTGATATGATCTTAGACAGCAAAGAAACTGATTAAAGCACATGAATTGTGGGGGAAAAGAAACTGCCTTGGACTGGATGAGACACAGCACTTGTACTTATATTCCATTTGAGAGACAGGTCACGTGAACCATGAAGATGCCTGGCTTCTGGGAAATGTAGTTTCGCTGTTGGCCCGGAAACAAGAAATGGGTTTGGGAAACATCTCGTAAACATCTGTCACACTACCTTAGAACAAATGAATGAAGGAAGGACATGAAAGATATATGCAGTACAAAAAAAAAAGAAAGGTGTTATTTACACCTTACAGATAAAGAAACAGAGGTTTAGAGGAACTGAGAAAATTATTTATGGCCACACAGTCAAAAAGGGGCAGAATTAGGCATCAAATTTGAGTCTATCTCGCTTCGAGTTTCAATATGTAGTATGACCTCCCAAAGTTTTCTTTGTTGTTCCCAGAAATCACACTTTATAGCACCTTTTGAATCTTTATAGTTAACGAGAGCTAAGATTTAAGTGATTTAGATTATTGTTTCTAATTTTATCTGAATTATAATACTTGATTACATTTTTTTTTATTTATTTTTTTTTAAAGAAGGTATTCACCTTTTTTTTTTTTTAAAGTTTTTTTTTTTTTTTCAACGTTTTTTATTTATTTTTGGGACAGAGAGAGACAGAGCATGAACGGGGCAGGGGCAGAGAGAGGGAGACACAGAATCGGAAACAGGCTCCAGGCTCCGAGCCATCAGCCCAGAGCCTGACGCGGGGCTCGAACTCACGGACCGCGAGATTGTGACCTGGCTGAAGTCGGGCGCTTAACCGACTGCGCCACCCAGGCGCCCCTTGATTACATTTTTAACTAAAAATAAATATTTATAAATATTTGACTAAATGTAAATATCAAAATGATTTATATGTACTTGTCTATCAATAATTTAGATTTGACTTAAACTTCCTTGTGGAAGTCCATTTAATTCCTTAATTTACACAGACAGAAAGTGGCCTTTCCTTTTCTCTATGTTATTTATCAATTTTATTTTTTTCTGACTTAAGACTATGGAGTTAGAAACGAAATCTCATAGAAGATTTTATGATTTTTTCTGGATTGAGCATAAACACAAAACCTAATTCTTGCTTGGAGTCTTTCATTAGTTTTGGGGGTGAGTATAATATAAATCCGGAAGGTATCTTTCTTTATATACATCATTCTTTCTTACATAAATAATCTTGACACACATAAAAGCAAAATAAAATGCTGCAATGAATTTTGCCATTGCTTTTGCTGGTTCATTTATCAGTTGCCTGTTGACTGGTTGGTTTAATAGAACAACTCCCTAAACATATAACAAGTTGAACAATCCACTTTGCTATTTTTCCACATATTTTCAGAAGTCAAGACACATAACCATTTTTTTTGTAAACAGATGCTAAAAGTAATTATGTGAATCTTAGACTTAAAAAAAATATGATAAGACACATATAGCTTGAGTTGTAGCAGTCTTTTCCACATTTAGAATTAGTTTCTGCCAAGGATGTTCATACCTGACGCCTGTTAACAAGAAAAATTAAAAAAAAATAAAGATTTTTGGTGCCCTTTAATGCCCCCCTTTACATTTCTGTTTGCCTCTTTTACAATTCCCTCAGAGTCGACATTTGGGCTGTATGTTTAGAGCAAAATGGATGGAAAACCGTGAAAAGAGAGGACACAACCGTTCCTTCTCATAACATTAACTTTATCTTGCTTTGATTTTGCTATTCTCTAGACAATACTCAGAAAACAAAGCCTAATTTGCTTGTTTCTGGGCCTGCAGACCTTCTTGCAAAATCAACATTGTTTCTCTACCTATCCTTTGTAGAAATGTTTGGTTGATTGTTACTTTGCCCCAACCCTTTCCAAGCACAAAAACCCTGAGGCTTGTCCTTTGAGGAAGCACATGAACTAGGGAAGCATAAATCTCTGTTTATCTCAAACTGCAAATCATATATATAGCTACTCAACAAGAAACATACACTCTGTTCCACAGAGAGCAGCCCCTCAGTGTTCTGACCTGTTCTGACTGACAGGAAGCCCAGAGACCCGGTATCAATATTATGTAAATGTAGCAGAAGAACAGATTGTAGCCTCAACTAGAATTCAGACATGTCTGGGCAAGCCCGGTAGACTGTAAGGCCATTTCTCCAAAAGATTTGTTTTTCTGATGGACTGAGAAGATTTCTGAGAGAGTATTTGTCTCAAGAGAGTATGACCCTGTAACAAAATCTTAGTTGTCTGGGAAGATGGGTGGTTTTGAATACAGCACCAAAATACTCACTTTCATTTGACTTGTAGCCAAGACCATACTGGATTCAGGTAAGTCTTGTGGAGAGCATTAGGTCTGTACTTAAACCCTAAAGACCTGATTTTCTAAAAACTTTCAAATGTAGATGCACAAACAATGCTTTTTTGACACTCTCTAAAACAGATGCAGAGGTGAGAGCTCTTCCCCGAGTGGTTAGCTGTGGTAGACTGAATTCTAAAGATGCTTTCCCTTCACCCTCACTGAGATTTTTATCTCATGGTTACTCATTCAGACACTAATCTAGGTACATCTTTCAGAGATTTTGCCGATTGAAGTCCCAAGTTAGTTAACCTTAAAGAATGGAGATTATCCAGGCGGGCCTGATCCTATCAGATGAGCCCTTTTGAAGCAGAGAATTTTCTGTAGGTAGGAGCAGAAAAGGAAGTTAGAAATTCAAAGCCCAAGGAAGGATTTGATGCATGTTCCTGGATTGAATATGAAGGGGGCCTTGTGCCAAGAAATACAGGGAGCCTTCAGGAGTTTAAGAATGGTCCCTTTTTGACTGCTAGCAAAGAAACATGGACCTCAGTCCATATTTGGTCAAAAACCTGAATGAGTTTGGAAGCAGATTCTTTCCTACAGCCTCTAGCTATAAACCCATCTCAGAGACACCTTCATTTCAGGCTGGTAAGATTCTAAGCAGAGAATCCAGTTAAGCCGTACCCAGAAGTATCTCTAGATACTTCTGACCTAGAGAAGTGTGAGACAATTCCTTTGTGTTAAGTCACTACGTTTATGGTAATTTGGTATCAAATTACTAGCAACAGAAGACTAATTCGTTAACAGAATATGATGAGACTTGGTATCTTGTGGGACCCAGGCCTCAGCCAGTGGTAGACAGTGGATGCCAGTGGGTGAATGGTGAAGCATGGTGAGAGTAGAGTTGGTGAGGGCTTATAACACATCCCCTGGGAACTCCCAGGAATTCTCCTGGGTGGAAGAAACAGCCAATGAAATTTTAATTGTTATAATTAATGTGAGCCAGTAGAACTTACAGGTTGATAAAGTCTGGGAAATTGATTGCACACATTTTACATGAAGTCCAAGTTAGTTCAGTCTGCTAGTGTATACTTCATTCAACAAAAGGGACATCATTTTTGCTATTGTTTTGTTTTGTTTTTATTTTTTTGTTTCTGATTTACATTTCCCCGCTCCTAAAATTCCTTTGGCTTTTTCCTGGCTTCTGATATCTTTTGGTAGATGCCAAGAGACCTGTTTAGTAAGTATATTCTTGAATAATGAAAACAGTAGAAATAAACATGTATTTTTCTTTATTATTAACTCTTTGCCACTGAGATAAACTAGCAACTTATTATTGAGAGATAGGTCATCTTTTTCAAGATGCTTAGATGCCTTTATTACAACCTTCCTATTAAAAAATAGTGAGCAAGCATTTTGTATTGGGTCCTTTTTATTTATTTTTTTATTTTAATTTCAGTTAACATACAGTGTAATATTAGTTTCAGGTGTACAGTATAGTGATTCAACAATTCCATACATCACCTGGTGCTCATCAAAAATACACTCCTTGATACCCATTACCTTTTTCACACCCCTTCCCCCACAACCCCAAACTTCCCCCAGCTGCCCTCTGGTAACCATCTATTTGTTGTCTACGGCTAAGAATCTGCTTCCTGGCTTATTTTTCTCTCTCTTTTTTTTTATCCACTTTGCTTGTTTGTTTTGTTTATTAAATTCCACATATAAGTGAAATCATATAGTATTTGTCTCTCTCTTATTTCACTTAGCATAAGTGCCATCCACATTGTGGCAAATGGCAAAATTTCATTCTTGTTGTGGCTGAGTAACATTCTAAATATCTATCTATCTATCTATCTGTCTACCTACCTATCTGTCTGTCTATCACATCTTCCTTATCCATTCATCAGTTGATGGACACTTGGGCAGTTTCCATAGTTTGGCTATTATAAATAATGCTGCTATAAACATATAAACATAGGAGTGCATGTATCCCTTTGAATTAGTATTTTTGTATTCTTTGGGTAAATACCTAGTAGTGCAATTGCTGGATTGTAAGGTAGTTCTATTTTTAACTTGCTGAGGAATCTCCATACTGTTTTCCACAGTGGCTGCACCAGTTTGCATTCCCACCAACCATGCAAGAGGGTTCTCTTTTCTCCACATCTTTGCCAACACCTGTTGTTTCCTGTGTTACTTATTTTAAGCATTCTGACATATGTGAGGTGAGATATCTCATTGTGATTTTGATTTGTACTTCTTTGATGATGAGTGATGGTGAGCATCTTTTGATGTATCTATTAGCTATCTGTATGTCTTCTTTGGAAAAATATCTATTCGTGTCTTCTGCCTATTTTTGATAGGATTATTCATTTTTGGGGTATTGAGTTTTCTAAGTTCTTTATATATTTTGGATACTAACCCTTTATCAGATATGTCATTTGCAGATATCTTCTCCCATTCTGCATGTTGCCTTTTGGTTTTGTTGACTGTGTACTTCTCTGTGTAGGAGTTTTTTATTTTGATGAGGTCCCAATAATTTGTTTTTGCTTTTGTCTCCTTTGCCTCAGATGATATACCTAGAAAGAAGTTGCTATGGCTGATGTCAAAGAGGTTACTGCCTGTGTTCTCCTCTAAGATTTTAATGGTTTCCTGTCTCACATTTAGGTCTTTAATCCACTTTGAACTTATTTTTATGTATTGTGCAAGAAAATGGTCCAGTTTCATTCTTTTGCATGTTGCTGTCCAGTTTTCTCTACACCATTTGTTGGAGAGACTTTCTCCCATTAGATATTCTTCCCTGCTTTGTCGAAGATTAATTGACCATATAGTTGTGGGTTGTTTTGGGTTCTTAACAAAGGAAACTTGATTACGGTATGAGAGACTTTTAATTTTCATAGCCAAGATACAGATTAGTACAGAGATGATTCTAGTATAATTGTAGTGTAATTTTATAAGAATTTTATTGGGAGACAATTTTCCACAGATGTCTTACATTTCTGCACATCTTTGGAGCAGATACATTGACAGATTCTGGTTCTGGAATATCTTTTCAAGTATGTTTGTATGGCAAACAGCTTTGGAAGATAAAGATAGTGTCTCTCTCTGAGGCAAAAGTCAGATTTGTTTGCTGTCTAGGATAATAAAGGTAATGCCTTTAATAAAGCAAAGTTTGGACAAATTTGTCAGCAATCGCCTTTTAAAGTTTGGTGTTTCTTAAGCTCAAGGTATCACAAATGTTCTACAAAATCCTGTGTGTGAGCAACACAGATGACCAACTTGTCCTAGTTTGCATTAGATTTTTCTTTCTGATTGTTGCATAAAGTCCTATACCAGGAACCCTTCAGTTTTGGTTACACCAGGGAGTTGATCACTCTTGTGAATTCTGTGCACCTGAGATGCTCCATATCACCCCCGTGGGATTTGGGAAGCAGGGAACCATTATAAGCTTGAAGACCATGATGCTATTGTGCTGTGAGTAATAAAGTCCTTTGGCTCTGGTCCAGGAATCTTGTGTCTTAGGCTAGCACCCTTAAATCTGTGGTGAGCTATGGGGGCACCTAGGTGGCTCAGTTGGTTAACCGTTCAACTCTTGGTTTGGGCTCAGGTCATGATCTCATGGTAGTGAGTTAGAGCCCCGTGTCAGGTTTTGCACTGACAGTGCAGAGCCTGCTTGGGATTCTCTCTCTCTCCTTCTCTCCCTGCTTCTCCCTCACTCATGTGTGCACATGCTTTCTCTCCCTCTCTCTTTCTCTCTCAAAATAAATAAGTAAACTTAAAAAAAAACCTGTGGTAGTTTAGCTTGTTAGGTACCAAGTGCAATAAAAATATCAGACCCTTGACAGCTCTTTACAAATATAAGTCCAGCAATTGCTAGAATTATAGTTGGAAAAAAGTTTATTTTAGATTGAGAAATAGAATAAGCCCATAAGTTTCCTCTAAAGTTGTCCAAAAGCTGTTTATGAAATGAATAATTCAAAAGCAAATCGACTTACAAAAGCGACTTTGTAAGAACTTATATTATTTCTATTTCCCTTGCAATTTTTTCTCTTCCTCATAGGTTATTTAGAAGTGTATTTTTAATTTCCAAACATTTTTTTTCTAGTTACCTTTATGTAACTGTTAGTTTAATTCCACTTTGGTCAGAGAACATACTCTATTATTTCAGTTCTTTGACATTTGTTAAAAATTGCTTTGAGAGAAGAATCCAAAAATCTGTATTCAAATTCCTCTTTGGTCCATTTTGGCAAATGTCTGAGTGTATTGTAAAAAAAAAATGTACTTTGCAGGTATTGGCTGTAGTGTTGTCTCTGTCAGTTAATTTAAGGTGGTTTATTGTGTTGTTCAAATCTTCTATATTCTTACTGATTTTTCCCTGTTTATTCTGTCAATTATTGTAACAATTCCAAGAATGATTGTGGACTTATCTTTTTTTGCCTTTATAGATTAGATGATACAAATTTAGGAATGTTTTATCTACCTATGTAATGGACTGTTTTATAATTTAGAAATAAATTATATTTCCAGTAATACTTAAAATCCACTTTACTTTTATTAATAAAGCTATACTAGCTTTCTTTTGCTTAATTTTTGCATGGTATATATTTTCCATTCTTTTTTGTTTTTTAAGTTTTCCAGAGCCTTATATTTAATGTGTCTTGTAAACAGCGTTTAGCTGGATCTTGTTTTTCTTTCGTTCTTTTTTTTACTTACTCTGTTAGTTTTTGTCTTTTAATTGAAGTCTTTTGGTCCATTTATATCCCATATAACTACTGACATAGTTGGTGCAATGGATTGAATGTATAATTAGGATTAGATGGTCATAATGGTGGATCCCTTAATGGGATTAGTAGTCTTGGAAGGGGAACTTGCTTTCCCCTCTGCTCGCTGCCATATGAGGACACACTCAGAAATCACCAGTCTGCAACCTGGAAGTGGACTCTCAGCAGAGCTTAACCATGCTGGCACCTTGATCTTGAATTTCCAGCTTCCAGAACTGTGAAAAGTAAATTTCTGTTGTCTATAAACCATCCGTCCTTTGCTATAACAAAACATAGCAGCCCAAATTGAGTAAAACCATTGGGTTTACATCTACCAACATATTATTTGTTTTCTATATATCCCTTTGATCTATATATCTTTTATATATATGTCCTTTAATCTTTTATTTTTCCCTCCTTGAATTATTTTACATTTATCAGGTGGTGTTTATTATACCATTTTCCCTCTCCAAGATTTTTATACATTTAAAAATTATTCTTTTAGTGTTTTCCACATAATTACAATATACATCCATATCTTATGGTGGTCTAGCTTAAATGAAGAGCTTTACTAGTTACTGACCAATGTAAGAATTCTTCAACAGTTTAATGTCATTTACCCACCAGCCACCATTTGTATGAGTGGTGCCATATACGTTAATGCCATGAGGCATCAATATGAGTTGAGAGGAATTTGAATACAGATTTTTGGATCCTTCTCTCAATTCCTTTCCTGTCTGGGATTTTGAAGTTCAATTCCAAGCCACGTTGGCAGTCCTGAATTTAGACCTCTTCTCCCTCAGTCCAATAAGACTGTCACTTTCAGTTTGAGCTATATTCCCTGTATCACAATTTGAAAAATGTCCTCATAAAAAAGCCATAGCATGAATGTAGAGCTCACCATATGTGCTTCCCTTTTCTCAGGGACTGAGGGAGTCCTCCCTGTCCTGGTTTCTTGCCAAAGCCTTCAAACAGTTGATTTATGTATGTCATCCAGCTTTTATAGTTGTTTTTGGCAGAAGAGTTAGTTTAATACCAGCCACTTTATCATGCATGGCTGAGCCTGGAAATCCCTTAGAACATTTTTATGAACAGAAATTTCTCCTCATCTAACATTTGGTACATCAATGGTATAGTTCATGTAAATGCATGATCATTTTCCTTTATCTGTTTTCAAATAATGAGATGATTCTCTAGTATCCTCTAGTGTTAACCAATATTATTATTTTTAGTATAATTATGAACTCATGTATTTAAACATATTTATTATTCTTTAATCTGTGATAGGTTTTATTCTTAATGATGCCCAAATTTTCCCTTCTTTGATCATTGGAAGCCTCTTTAAGTTAGCTCTGTGTCCTTTTGACATGATCCTGGTGGTCTTTGATACATTCCTTGCTATAAGTTTGTCAAGATAATCCAGGATCATCCTGTATATTTTTCCCCTTAGGCCTAGAATTACCCATTTATCTAAAGAACCCAAGATAGAGTATGAGAGGAAGATCAAGGGTGAGATGTATTCCTAGCACACTGCCAACTTTCAGTTAAAGCAAGAAGGTAAAGAAATTAACCAGAGGGAAAGCTGAATATATTTAGCTGATGATGTCAACAAGCCCTCTTGCTCAACTGTAGACCTCAACAGTTATTTCTTATCGTACTTTCTTGAGGCATTGATGAAAATGTTTTGCAATGACTGGAACATTCCAACCACCAGACCAGAAAAGCCCTGATAGCAATGGAATGCCTAGAAGACTACACCCTGCACATCCCATTCCCTGCCCATGATCAGGGGCTGAACACATACTGACTGCCACCTATGATAACTTCTTGCTTGCCCAGATCCCCGTGAAACTCTCCTGTAAAACTCTAAGTGCCCATCTTTCTGGGGGAGAAGTCAGTTGTTAACGTTTGAGACTGCCACTTGCTCCAGATGCTGGCATGCAAAATAAATTTCTCCCCTTTTCTTTTCCAAACCCTCATCCCTTGAATTATTGGCTTCTCTTGCAATGGGTTTGTTGGGCAACAGTGTTGGCAACCTTCATGCTCTTGATTTGTCTAATCCCCTCTGGATTCCCTGGGAGGAAGTTGGTGGCAGCACCAGGGCTCAGCCCTGAGGTAGCAGCTGTGATTGATCATTCAGTAACAATGACAACTCATGATATCTAGAGGGCAGAGAGAACAATGCTTGGAGTTAGAAAAAGATTGAGACAGTGGGCAGAACTAATTAGTGGAAGGAGAAAAGGAGGTGGGGAATGAAAGCCTGGTGAATACTAGCATGTATTGAACATATATTGCATGTTAAACCACTTAGTATATTTAGTATGCAAATAAGCACTCAGTATGTTTATTTTTTGCCCTAAAAATTTTCAGATATTAGAAAAAACCATCACAATTCTCATGTCACTGATAGTTGCATAGACTCAAGTGCAGGACTTGACTGGTTGAGGATATTTGTTGGCCCTGGCTTTGTTCTGATCAAAGATTTATCTGGAAAAGTTTTTGTGCCACTCTCAGAAAATACGGATATTTTCTCCTTTTCAATATGCTAGTAAAGTGGGAGGAATTGCCAGACACTGTAGAGAAAGAGTTAATAGAATAGACTGTAATTAATTTGTATATTTTATTTGGTAATAATTCTGCTCCATTAACTCTTCTGTTGCTATTATCATAATAGTAATATATTTAAAGATATTTACTTCATCTACATTTATTAAAGAACCTTAACATATGAATGTTGTTTGACATATGTTGTTGACTTGGTGGATTTTAGAGAAATTCATGGGATGAACAGTATAATTATTTGCAATGTTATCTTCCTGGGCAGAGTCTCCTGGAATAATAAAGTTATGCTAACTAACAGAGTTGAGCAGTAAAATTCTTAGTGTTGACCATAAACTGTGTGTGTGTGTGTGTGTGTGTGTGTGTGTGCAAGTGGTAAATGGTTTTGATTCTCACTGTGGTTGGTGAAACAGCATCTGTGATTTCAAGAATTTCACTAAGTCTAGTGGTAGAGAAAGGTAAATTATAGAAAATGTTAAGTAACAAGTATTTTAAGAAAGCACACTTGGGCAGTTGGGAGCACCATCGGCTTCACCAAGGAAGTAATCTTTGAGCCTTCTGGTTGGAGTTCATCCACAGTGGAAGGAAACAGGGAGAACAGCAGGTGCAAGTGTGCAAAGGAAGAAGAATAGGAGATAAGGTTATAATGTGGCTAAACCTAATGGCTCTTTATGCTATAATGAGTTTGAATTTTATCCTATACCAGAATTTGCAGGGGACCCCCCTTTGGTTGAAATTAGTTAGGGGTACAAGGAATTTAGTTATTAGACTAGAGCCTGAACACTAAAAAATTTTTTTTAATGTTTATTTATTATCAGAGCACAAGCTAAGGAAGGCAGAGAGAAAGGGAGACACAGAATCTGAAGCAGGCTCCAGGCTCTGAGCTGTCAGTGCAGAGTCCAACGTGGGGCTCGAACTCACGAACCTTGAGATCATGACCTGAGTCAAAGTCAGATGCTTAACCAACTGAGCCACCCAGGCCTCCCTAGGCCTGAACATTTAAAATAATTAAGTACAGGAGATTAGGAAAACGTTTAACGTTTGAGTGAACTTTCCAGGTCTCTGATCTTATAGCTGGATGAATAATAGAGTGGAGAGGAATGAGTGGGGTGAGGTGAAAATAAGTAGACACTAAGAGGATGTGAATATGACAGACTTGATTTTTATATATCTCTATTAGTATGTTTATCTATAGTTATGTGTGAACATATTTTTTCATGGTATTTTTTAACCTTACATATCTCTTTGGATAATCTCTCTACTTTTCTCAGATAACAAAATGTATTCCCATGTTTTTATTAGGAAACATGTATCTTGTCTTGCTGCTCTTTTCAGCTGTTTACTTGTTCTGCAAGCTTTCATGTTTTCTTGAATAATGTTATGTACCCAGTGGATATTTTTATAATGAAAAGTCACACATAGGGCTTTTTCTCATAGAGATAATATTAGTCGCTTCAAGAAAGTGTCATCACACAAAAATGGGCCAGATTGAAAGTTAGCAGGATATGCCTTGCTGGTCGCAGCCACAAAAGGGGTTCAGTATTTGTCAACTGATTTAGACTTGAAGGGAGGAGTTAACTGGAAATCTTTGAGGAAGACACAGAAGGCAGACAGACAGGACAATGTCAGAATGAAAAATAACAGGTGGTTTGGGAAGCCATTGTCTTCTACATTTTTGTCTTGCATGAGATCTGCCAGACTAACTGAGTTTTCAATCACCTTGCTATTTATTTCATGTATAATTTTAAAATGGAAATGTTTGCATCCCTGTAAGTACAAATGTTGAGAGCGACATGGATTTGATTTTTGTTTGTTTGTTTAACCAAGTTCCTTGTGTTGGTAGGAGGGAGAACAGAGTGATGAAGTCATGAAGCATCATCATGGTGTCTCATTTGCCTCTTTCTGCCTCAGTTTAGGTCCTCATGACTTCACTTATGACCTACTGAAATAGTCTCCAATCCATTGTATTCCAATCTCCAGACTTCCTTCCTTCTGATACATTTCAAACACTGCTAGAAAGAACTTTATTTTATTTTATTTTATTTTTAGAAAGAACTTTAGACACTGTTCCCATTCCCCCGATCTTAATATGTGTGTTGTTAAGTTAATTAAACAAGGAAGTAGCCTGATGCAGCTCTAATGCCGAGGTGGCCTAGTAAGCAAACCAGAATCTAAGCTTCAAAGTTACAAAACCAAAACACTAAGGGGAGCCAATCACACAGCATCAACTAGGCTTCAAGCTTCAGCCAGTCAGTAACTTCCTGTCTTTGCTCCTGCACTTTCTCTGTGTAAAGTTTTTCCTCTGGCTCCTGTTAGCAGAGTGCTCCTGACCACTTCTGATTTGGGGCTGCCTGATTCAAATCGATTTTTGAATCAAATGAACTCTTATAATTTTTAATATGCCTTAGTTTATCTTTTAACAATGTTCTCTGAGTCCGTTTGTCCTTTCGGCCAGACCTCTAGCTTTTATTTTTTAAATTCAATATGAGGTTGATGTTTTTGAAATTTCTTTCCAAAAGGCTTGAATACAGTCCAAATATTTTACCTCAGCATTTAATATCTTCCGTGATCTGCTTGAAAATTTATTATCGGCCGGTGTTCCCTTTGGCGATAATAAACCATTCCCATGTTTCTTGCTTATGTCACTTCACTTTCTTGTGGCCTTGCTGGTCATCACCAGATTTCCAGGAAAAGTAGAGCCATGGGAAGACTTTGAAATGAATGAATCATTCATGAATCATCCATTCATTTGTCTACTTCCTCCTCAATCTCTGAGTGTCTAAATTCTGTGCTTACTTTAAGGTTTTGATCAGATACCACATCTCCCATGATTCTTTTCCAGTTTCCCTCACATAGAAGGACCATGTACTCTGCATTCTCACAGTATTTTATTTATGCCTCTTTTGTGATGTTTATTTTCTTCTTGAAATTATTCTTTACGTATTTTCTAGAATGAATTCTATATTATATTCATTTTTGTGTCTTCTCTAGACCCTAGACTCATGGTACTTAAGACGTAGTTGGCATTTAGTGTTCCACGTGTCTGTTAATAAATAAGTTACAAGAGAACTAGGGGGTGATTGTTGCATAAATTCCCAGATCATTAGAATAGCTTCTATGTAAACATACTTAAGGATTTCTCTTTTTATACAAACAAAAAACAACAACAAAAAAACCCAAACATAGTGAAAGTTACAGCCAATTTTGGGATCACTGTTCCAATAATCAGTGATAATAGTCACAGCCATGCTTTATTGAAAACTGACTCTGCCAGGATATCTGATCACTTTAAGTATATTATCATAGGGGCGCCTGGGTGGCTCAGTCGGTTGGGTGGCCGACTTCGGCTCAGGTCATGATCTCATGGTCTGTGAGTTCGAGCCCCGCGTCGGGCTCTGTGCTGACAGCTCAGAGCCTGGAGCTTGTTTCAGATTCTGTGTCTCCCTCTCTCTGACCCTCCCCCGTTCATGCTCTGTCTCTCTCTGTCTCAAAAATAAATAAACGTTAAGTATATTATCATATACTTCAAAACTCCCTTGTGAAGGGCTGCATCTATTTAAATAATGCGCATAGTGAGGCTGAAGTAGACTCTTAACATTTGCTAAGTATATGAACTGATATTCAGATATTGATCTAACGGACTCCAAAGCTCTGCCGACTAGGCCATACCTTTGTACTTTTTGGGTTAAGAAATACTTTTGCTTAACTAAGTGAAATGTCTTGTGTGATGTCCACAGTGGAAACACAAACATGACCAAGAAATCTAGGTATCTATAGTTACAGGCCTTAGTCTCCCTAATGGAGATGTGATGACTATTTTGCTAGGAAGGGAATAAAGTACCTGTAGTAAACTTTTAAGTGAAATCCCAGAATTTAAGTTGAACATGGTCACCATTTTCTATAATAATTGAATATTACAACCTGGAATCCAGTGGTGAAAGGAAATCTTGGGAGTATTCGTAACTGTGTTACCTGATTACAGTTTAAAGGGCTGTATATTCTGAGGACCAGGAGGTCACAGAATTGCCTTCCTCTATGCTGCCTCATTAACCTAATTTCCCCTGCTTACTCTATCTCCAGTCATCCCTGGGATATGCTAATTGTAATGTCTCTGGAGTCAATGGAAGGTAAAATCACACTGGTACAAAACAAATTAACTGCAGAATTGCCAGGTTTTTTTTTCACAGCATCAGCAGACTTTTGTCCTTATGATTGTCTTTTCTTTCTTTCCTTCCTTCTTTCTTTCTTTCTTTCTTTCTTTCTTTCTTTCTTTCTTTCTTTCATTCCTCCTTCCTTTCTTCCTCCTTCCTCCCTTCCTTCCTTCCTTCCTTCCTTCTTTCCTTCCTTTCTTCTTCTTCTTCTTTGAATGTAGTATGGCTAACTCAATGATCTTTTAATTCTATAATTGTGTAGTAGATGTTCATTATCTTTTACATGGGAACTAGAGAACATTAGTTCTCTTTTCTTCTATTTGCCTTACTGACAGGGTTAGGTAAGTGAGCAATGTTCTAGCTCTTTCTTGACTGTGTTCTTCCTGCTCCTCCACTCTGTCCCTGTCAGTAGGGAGATTTTCTGCCTGTCTACTTCAGCTCTTCTTTTAATACCTCTTAGTATTAATAATTAATGAATGGAAATCATCCATGTTTTTTTGTAAAGCAATTTATATTTTGCATACCTATTATCTTATTTTAGCCTAAAAATAACACTCTATGAAAGATACACTAACAGGATTTTCATCTCCATTTTATAGATAGGGTCCTTTTTCTTTTGAATGTAAGAAAAATAGCATTTGTAGTCCTGTCATCAGAGCCATCAACTTCAAGACTATATATCATTGTACCAAGGGACCAGGAGATACATAAGCTCAACTAGGGTTCCTATTCTTCATTTTCTCTTATACTTGTCAATAAGTACAACAGTGAATGAAGACAATGGCCTTTGGACTGGGACAGTAGGAGTACAAGTCTTAGCTCCCACACTTAGACACTGCATGTTATTGGGCATTACTTGGCCTATCAAAACTTCAATTTCCTGTTCTAAAAAGACAAGGATTATGATCTTTATACCTACCTCAATGAAATAATGTTAGGACCTATTTAATTTCCAGGGCATCATCATGATGATTACACTCTTCTATTAAAACTAGGTATGTTGTTCTAGTAGTCATTCATTCCTCCAATAATATTTGAGCATCCACTATCTACTGGACATTGTGCAGTAAACCAGACATACATAGTCCTTGCCCTGATTCGAGTGTACATAGCAAGTCTAAGTTCATTCAGATATGAGAAGGTACACAGCAGAATATCTAAGAATATTCAGATGTCCGAAGGTCAGGATTTTGATGAGGAGCAAAACGGGAAACTGATAATTAATTGCAGTAAGGGAGGACGAAAGCCAGGCAAGTGTACCGCTCTTCTAGAAACCAAGCCAAGAAAGGGTTTCAAGATGGTGGTAGTGATCAGTTGCATTAAATGCCCCTGAGAGTCAAAGTAAGCAAGAGCCACAGAATGAAACTTTGATTTTGGCAACATGCATATCATAGTTGTCTTTGGTAAAGGTCATTTTAATAAAGGGTGGAAGAAGAAAAAAACAATCACTTGGTACATACAAATTCTCAGGAATGAATTTCTAGCATTCTTAGCTCAAGACTGCTAGAATTCTTCTCTTCTAAAAGAGAATATTCATCTTTTGGTAATGTGGCAAATTTACTCAGATTGAGGATATGTAATATTGCTATTAATACATCTGTCCACCTTCAAGTTTCTATCATTGTATCAAAATACCTGGACATATGTCCTTTGAACTAACCTATTTACTGCTGGCTTTCTTTTATACTTACCATTGTGTGGGGTCTAATATCCAGGGACACGCATTCATCATCCTATCTTATTTTCCTAATATATAGCATTTTATAATGTTTGATTAAAAACATAACTTTTGTTGTCTAATCAGTTGTTGAATGTTTTAAGAACATTTAGGCATTTTAAGTAACTCATATGCCACCATTTTTAGACATTTTTTTAAACACGTGATATTTTTTCATGGCACTTATTTTCACAGACAAGATGTGGACATCTTATCTTCTAACATTGATATAAATTATTTCTCATAAAGTAACAAGAGACAAACAAATTTAAGTAAACTTTTCATTGATTTGCATTTTTTAGCTTCAAATATTAAAGCATATGATGACTTCTAGTATTTGATTTCTTGTTTCTTTTTCTTCTTGATTTCTTGTTCTTGTTTGTTATTCCATGTTGTAATATCTGAGAGCCTGCATATGGGCTTACTTTTGAGCTGTCTTGTCAGGGCTTGGGTATCTAACTTTGGAAAGAATCACCCTCATGTTGGATACAGGACATAGGAACTCTCCCTAGAAGTTATAAATGATATTTCAGCCTGAATTGGTTTATCAAATTGACAGAGTCAAAGAGAATCCATTCAGAGAGATCTTAACACTTTTTTTAAAAAGTTTAAAGTTTTGCTAACATTAAATTACCATAAAAAGAATATACAATAAAATTTGTGATTATGACATGTAAAATACCTGACATTTGACTATAGTATTCTCTCCTTGTTATGATAAGCACATGACATAAGAGACACCTAGTGTCTTAATTTTAGAACACAAATGTAATAAAGATTTAGAGAACAGGTAGGCTTGTTTTGTTTTGTTTTAAGTGCAAGCGTATTACAAGTGAATGAAGCAGGGGTTCGTTTTTCAATAAAAGCCTTATTTTTTTAAGTCTTCTTTATTAATATATAGCAATGTTGAAATTGGCTTTATCGGTGACAAACAACAGATCCTTTCAACACTTGAAAAGAAAAAAATGCTATTTGCTTAGCATTTTGATTTGTAAAGAAAGAAATTTTAAAAATGAATCACTTCCAGATTGTTTACTTATGAAAGGTCCTTACATGAGAACAGTTTTCTAAATCTAGTGCCTCTTTCACTCTGCATTTCTAACCAAGAATTACAATAACAATCTTTTCACCCGGGGATGGGTTACCTGCTTTAAGTAGATGGACCATGAGCAATTTAGGCCATTGCTTCATTATGTGAGACAGAAAATGTTATCACTAAATTCATAGCACCATTTTCACAGAAGCTTTATTTAGAGAATCTGTAAGTGCTTGCCTATCACTGAATATTTGCCTTAAGTCCATAAGGTAAATGCTATGAAGCTATTTTCCTTCAAGTAAAAGCGATTTACCCAATAGAGAAATCATAGCTATAATGTTTAAAGGTACATGCATATATAAGAAATGAATAAGGTCTGCAGTTCACACTGGGACATGCCATTTCTTCATGTGGATTGCCTCAGGGGGCAATATTTTTAAAAATATATATAGGTAGTATCCATAGAAGATAGGAATAGCAGCTCATTTGCTTCTCACTGCTCACATTTGCTAAGACTCTTATGAAGATCTTCCCTGGGCACATGAATCAGTTTAATAATGATTGCTGCCAGTTGGTGGCTAGACATCAGACTGCCAGCCTACCCAACAGTGTTGCCATCTGCTATTTGGATTCACAGTGTGCTGCTGCTACGCACCACCTCATTAAGAACGGGACCCTTGTGAGCCATAGACAGTAGCTTATTCAAGTGAGCTGGAGCAAACTCCTCCCAAGCCGCATTTGTAGAGGCTACATGCGTTCCATCTTATTTGGGAATAGCTCTATGCTGATCATGCAGTCTGATAGTTCACTGTCTCTGATCATTTAGGCGTTAGTCTTTCAAGCCAGCTCCTTGTTACAAAGCAGTGTTAAAATTTTAAAAAGTGATTATTTCAAAGATTTATAGAAGACATATTCATCCCCCCCCCCCTTTTTTTTTTTGCTAATACAATTAACATCTTGAAATGATATTACGGAGTGGTTTGCCAAACACAAATATTTTAATAAGTTAAGTGTATTATAATTCACTGGACTTTTGGGGACAGATTTTCCAGTTCTGAAGATTTTTCAGTTTTGTGGAAATCCTACTGCCCAGTTTTTATTTTTTGAAACTGATTTTCAAAGGCTTTCATTGTACTTTTCCAGTTTTTTCTCCCACTAAATATCCGAAGACAGCTGTGAATGCAAAGTATTTGTATGTGTCAGATGGAAATGAATGCATTTTATTCAATACCACTGATCACCTTAGAGATTTAAGCATTTTTATTAGAAACAAGAAAATTTATTTGCATATGTCATATAATATTTAGACCTCTCCATCCACCTCATTAGGTAATGGATTCTGTAGCACTTTAAAAATTATATTTCAATTCTGTCTGGTTTCAAATTTCAAAGGAAATCATGGGCTGATGTTCAAGTCTCAGGCACCCCTCCCCCAACCTCCACACAAATACCCAGATCTCACGCCTGTACTTACCTGCATCCAAAATGTGCTTCTTCAACCCTATGCTTACTAGGTACTTGGAGAAGAAAGGTTTCAGTGGGCAAATAGAATTGGGAAGTGGGGCATCTCAGACTGGGTTTTCCAGGATTCAGACTCCGAGATGTAGTTTAATTTGTAGGATGTTTATTAAGAAGAGCCCGCCAGGCCAACAATTGTAGAAAAGAGGGCAAAAGGGAGAAGCTGAACCTAACGCAGATCCAACAGCAGCCTTGGCCACCACCATGGGAGCTCTGGAGTTGGAAAGACCTTCAGAGTTGTCCTGAGATGGGCAAGCGAGCAACTTTGTACCCTTGCACTGATAGGTCATTGGATATGGGCAACCCCATGAAGAGGAAGGACTTCAGGTGAACTGGCTGTCTGAAGCTGGGGCAATTCCCAAATAGGGCTGTGAGCTGTAGGCTGCCTGTTGACAGTACTCCCAGCAGGTGTGGAGCAAGTCCTTCCTTGAAGGGGAATCTGGGCCATATATCACAATGCTGCCACATGGGCCAGGTAAAATCAGGTCTTTTGGAGAGTTGTACTAAACATTCACATATGAATGGCTTTGAGAATCTGGCTCCAAAGAAACCTTCCAACTTTGTTTCTCTGCTAACATCTAATGGAGCTAGTGTTCACAGAACATAATTTGATAAATATCTCCCCGATCTTACAGTGCCTTGCAGGCTGTATTCAAAGAACTGAATACAGATGGTTTGCTCCAGGCAATCTTGCCCAGCAGTCCTTCTTGAAAACTTTGGTGTTGTTATATTAGCTATGGCCTTGCAAGTCACATACTCAGTGTGTGGGAAAATGACTTAATTTTTCCATAACTGAACTCTGAGCTTAATCTCTTTCTTTCTTTTTTTAAGAATTTATTTATTTAATTTAGAGAGAGAGCAAGAGTGGGGGGGGAGGGGCATAGAGAGAGGGAGAGAGAGAATCCCAAGCAGGCACTGCACTGTCAGCACAGAGCCCGATGCAGGGATCGAACCCACGAACTGTGAGATCATGACCTGAGCTGAAATGAAGAGTCTGAGGCTTAATCAGCTGGGCCACCCAGGCACCCCTGAACTTAATTTGTGTCTTAATCTCTCATTCTGCCTGATGGCAAACACACACAGACACACACCAGATCCTTCACTTTGGTCATTTTCCAGTTATGTAGACATTATATTTTAAAATAATTTACTATAATGTCTTCTCTTACAGCTAAGCTCCAGAGGACTTAAGTTATGTCATGCCTTGGGGGACATATCCAATTTTGGATTGGCATCTGTCCATAGATGGCATCAAGTGACATAAACACTATCTTTTCTGGTCCTCACTGATATCACCCTCCATGCTGACATCTTTTGAGATGTCTGCATTTCCATCCAGAACCTCTTCAAAGAGTTCATACTACATCTTCACCTAAAAGGTCCCTCAGGTCTGTCAGCTCTTGTCATTTCTCCCATGTTTTCAATCACATTAAGAAAAACATTGGCTTCATCCTGTGACCCCATAATGTCTGTGAGGTAGTTTAGGATCTGTCTGCCTAATTGTTCAGTGCAGATATTTCTACTCCAATTTGTAATAACACAGTGTCAAAACAACACTGTGGAACTTTCTCAAGATAACCAGACAGGAGGTAGAGCACTGGTCTCTCCATTCTTAGATCACATAATTTTTTTTCTGGTGGTTCTTTTATGCTCTAATTTACAATATTGAAGCTCTCTTTAGAAGCCTTCCCCAGCCATTAACTTATTTGCTTTCTCTCCAACTGTGATTTATTTTCTTCTCACTCAGTGAGGAGATTTTTTTCTTCCTTTGAGTGAGTTTGGAGAGGGTAGGGCATGGAAGAGATTAGCTAGACAAGCATCACTCTAACCCTAAATTTTGTGACACGATTTTGGTTTTTGGAAACTCAAAAGCCAGTAACTAACCTTTCTTTTGCATGTTTGTTTTGATGAATTATCTATGGACTCTCTTCTTCAAGGCATGAAGCTTACTCTCTAGTAAGCTTCTCTAGTTTGAGTGAGGGGATGAGCTTGAGTGGGGGTAAGGAACTGGTGTAAGGAGCTGGTGGGGGTAAAGGAGCTGGTGTAGGAACAGAGCATTTGTGTCTAGAGAAAAATACCCATAGTTTTATGTTCTATACTATTCCATTAGTCTATTAGTGTATCTTTGTGCAGACACTATCTGTCTTAATTTCTATAGCTGTATGATGGGTATTGATATCTGGTAGTGTCTTGGTCCTTTCTATTTGTATATATATTTTAGATTCAGTTCATTAACTTCCTCAAAAAAAAAAAAACCTGCTAGGATTTTGGTTGGTATCACATTTACTTTATGGATAAAGTTAGAGAAAATAAAAAATATTGATATTTAAAATATTGAGTCTTTCTTCCTTTAACATTATTTATTTAAATCTTCTTTAATTTCTCGTTAACGGTGAGATCATGACCTGAACTGAAATCAAGAGTCAAATACTTAACCTATTGAGCCACCCAGGTACTCCTCTTAGCAGTATTTTTTTTTAAGTAAGCTCTATGCCTAGTGTGGGCCTGAACTTGTGACCCTGAGATCAAGAGTCACATCCTTCACTGACTGAGCCAACCGGGTGCCCCTCTCTTAGCATTATTTTATAGTTTTCCATGTAGAAAAATTATTAATATTATAATTGGTTTATTTCTAGGTAATGTTTGATGTTTTGATGCTAGTATAAATTTTAAATATTTTAATTTCTCCAATTGATCCAATTGGATGTGTAATTACACACTTGGATGTGGAATGCAATTGATTTTGATAGTGACCCAGTATTATATGATATTCTGACCTTGCTAAATTCACATAGTTACTCTAATAGCTTATTCGTAGATGATTTAAGATTTCTACCTAGACAGTCACATGGTTAATAATTTTATTTTATTTTTCAATATATATTCCTGTGTTCTTTCTCTTTTGCTTTCTTCTTCACTGTCTTGACTAGGACATGAGTGCAATGTTGAACAGAGGTGATGCAAGTGAACACTCTGGCCTTAATTCCAGTGTTAAGGGGAAAGACTTCATGTTTTATCATTAAGTTATTATGTTAGCAGTAAGTTTTTAGTAGATATCCTTATCAGGTTGGAAAATTTCTCTTCTATTTCTAGTTTGATGATAATTTATAGTGCTAATGAGTGTTGATTTCTCAATTGCTTATTCTGCGTCTATTGAAGTTATCATGTCGTTTTTCTTATTTATTCTGTTACATGATGAATTACATTAATTTTCAAATGCTAAACCAATGTCATGATGTATTAGCCTCTTTACATATTTCAGATTCTATTTGACAATATTTTATTTAGTATTTTAGCATCTATGTTTGTGAGATTTATTGGCTTCTGAGTAAGAGAGAGTTAAATAGCTAATCTCCAATTAATTTATCTCCCAGAAACATTGGGGGGAAGGGTATTTCCCTGAAAGAAAGAAGAAAGATAACCCAAATAACCTTGTATACATATTGATACCAGAGCTTATATAAATAAAGTAGTATTATTAGGAGGTGGGTCCTTATCTATGAGGTGGATGCCCCTGATTTGGGATTGATTAATGTAAACAAAACCAGAATCTATGAATTTATGGGCCCCCAGGAAATGTCATGTAAGTTACATAATTATCTGGGTATAAAATAGGGACGTGTCATGACCTAAAATGCTTCATGTTGTGTGAAGTGGATTCACTTAGAGAATATATCTTTCCAGCTTAGCCAAATAGCTCATCCAATGCCATAAGAAAGGATCTGGGACACTGTAGACACTGTTAAAGACTTCTTTCTGCTTTACCTATTCTCTTGATTGCTTATATTCTTGAGATTGTTAGCAAAACTTTATAATAGATAAAATCTCTTATTCCTGAGGGTCTTTGAGTCTGATTTGACAATCCTGTCTTTTATGTTGTCTCTATCTATAATTTCCCTTTTTTTATAATGTCCTTGTCAAGTTTTGGAATCAAAGTTATGCTTGTCTCATAAAACAAGTTAGGAAGCATTATTGTTTTCCTATTTAGTAGAAGAATTGTGTAAACTTTGTATTTTTTTTCTTCTTAAATATTTGGAAGAATTTACCAATGCAGTCACATGGGCCTGAATAGTACTTTATGAAAAGCTATGGACTTTCCCTGTGGTGGAAGATGGCACATAAAAGCTCCTCTTCAACAAGGCAAGAGGTGGGTGCCCCTTCATGAGATGCCTCCATCTTCTTTCCTGGTTGTTAGGCAGATGATTAGAGTTAAATACAGAATGACCTCAACTGAGAAGTGCTGGGCCTGATAAGGAAAGAAAAAGATGGTACACTGAAGAAGCTGTAAGGAATATCATGTACCACCAGGAGCCAGGGCAGTATTCCTGGGATTGGATTTTGGGGTACTTTATCTAGGATACCAGAATATAAGATTAGAAAAACAGGAACTTAAATTTATTTAGGTGTACTTTATTGGGACATAGGATTTGCCCTACTATCAAGAAACCCAGAGGATGGGACAAATTCATCGACAGCGTTGTCCTTAGGAACCATATTATATCGTTATGGCTAATGCTGAGAGAAGTAAAGTTGTCCTGGTAAATGGCAGAAGCAATAAAGACACTGAGGGAAGTGGTCATGCTGGATTGGATATATCATGAGGTTAGAAAACCCACCACCTGGGGTGACCGGGTGGCTCAGTCGGTTAAGCATCTGACTTTGGCTCAGGTCATGATCTCATGGTTCATGAATTGAGCCTTGCATTGGGCTCTGAGCTCACCATGTGGAACCCGTTTGGAATTCTCTCTCTCTCTCCCTCTCTCTCTCTGCCCCTCCCCCATGCATTCTCTCTCTCTCTCTCAAAATAAACTTGAAAAAAAAGATTTGGGGCATCTGGGTGGCTCAGTCGGTTAAATGTCCAGCTTCGGCTCAGGTCGTGACCTCACGGTCTGTGAGTTCAAGCCCCGCATCAGGCTGTGTGCTGACAGCTGGAGTCTGGAGCCTGCTTCAGATTCTGTGGCTCCCTCTCTCTCTCTGCCTTACCCCTGCTCGTACTCTATCTCTCTAAACAACAAATAAACATTTAAAAATAAATAAATAAATAAATAAATAAATAAATAATAAAAGAAAACCCACTACCTGATTTTGTTCCAAAGAAGGGCCCAGAAGACACATGACTCACCAAGTCCACCAAGAATGTGCCTGTGAGAGGGCATGAGCATCATGAGTTCAGTTCTTTAAACCAGTGCTGATTTTGGGTGAGGTGGTCCCAGAGCTGGGCTTGTTAATGTCACTCAGGGGTGAGGGGCTCTAAAGTAATAGAGGACTGGTGCTTCATTACCAAAAGCCAAGAAACCATAATTACTGTAACAACTGGTAAGGTTTGAGGGGCAATTGAGGGGGCTTGACTCTTAGGGTGTTTTGGAAATGATTAATAGAAGAAAACTCCCCTACAGCCAAAACAGATGGGCAGGTAACAATAATGCTGCTTAACATTCATAAAAACAAAAGCAAAAATGAAAAAGAAAGAGGCTGAGGCATTGGCCCCCATGGAATGTCATAATCCCTTGCTTGTTCCCAGACCTGAGACAATTTTCAGATGTGGAATCCACAGATGGAAGAGATAGCTGAGTCCCTTGGAGGAAAGACCCTGCTATACAGTGACATGCATATAACTGTGAAGATCACCAAGATCTTCCCTAAATGGACATATGGCAAACTATAAGGATGACTGTACATTGAGAAAGGTGAATATTCAGACATTTTAAAGACTATTAGACATAGGATCTGATTTGATATTGACACATGGAAACCCAAAGCAGTATCATGGCCCCCCATTAAAATGGGGGCTCATGGGGACCAGGCCCTATGGTACTGGCTAAACTATAGCTCACAATGGACACATTGAGTCTGTGGACCTACAAATAGTCATGTTCATAGTGCCTCAGTGTATAATTAGAAATAATTGTAGTATATACATAAAACTTTTTGGCTAGGAGGGTACGAACTATCATAGTAGGGAAAGCCAAATAAAAACCTCTGAAAATCCTCCTTAATCCTAGCCAAGATAAGAAATCAAAGACATTTGGCTGGAGTTAGGGGGAGTAGAGCTTACTGGTGGGTCCCATGATTTCTCCATTTACTTGGCCTAGGTTTTGAAGAAGCTGGATAGATTGACTATGGACTACTGCAGGTGTAACTCAGTATTAGCCCTGATTGCAGCTGCTGTGCAGATGTGGGATCATTCTTTACTAGAGATTAAGAAGGGCTCAGATACATAGTATGTGGTTATTTGATCTGGTGAATGTATTCTTTTTAATCCCAATTAAGGAAGAAGATCAAAAACAGTTGGCTACATTGTAACTATATCCAAGAGTCGCCTTGAAAGACAGTGGACAGGGCAAATAATTCTAATAAGCAGTGTTATGAGTGGTATACATAGTCATCTACTTTGTGTAGAAAGCTAGTTCTGGATGAGAATATGTACTGTTTCCTGGACAGTGGCAAATGGCTTGTCAATCTATTTAGAGGCCTAGATGGAAAAGGACTGAAAAACTAGAGCCAAGGAAGTGTGATACAGGGGTATGAGGACGGACATAGGGGAGTGGACACAGACTGTGAAGATTTTTGTTTCATACATTAATACCCACAAGAATGCATCCATCATGGAAGGGCACCTAGCAACCAAATAAACAAAATGACTTGGCCAGTTGAGGTTAGCCGCGCTTTGTTATCAGACACCTTGAATTAACCTAATGGGAACATGAATGGAGTACCTATAGTAACAGAGCTGGAAGTTATGTGTGGACCCCACACATGAACTTTCACTTAACGAACTGTAGCCTCTGAATGTCTAACCTTGTCAGCTACAGAGACCAACACTGAGCCCTCAATATGGCACTATTCCTCAACGTCTCTTGGTGGCAAATTGTCTATAATGAGCCTCTTCTATCCTGGAAGGGCCAGTAGTTTGTCCTCACAGGGATAGACCCTAGTGCAGGTATGGGTTTGCCTTTCCTACCTGCAGAGCCTCAGCTGCATCACTATACAGGACTTACACACTATCTGACCACTTCATGGTGATGAAGATGCAAGAATGGGCCCATGATCTTGGGACCTTGGGTTTTATAACATACTACATTACCCTGCATCTTCATCCATGCAGCCATCCCCATGGGGATGTCTTCTAAAGACACAGGTAAGGGGTGCCTGCGTGGCCCAGTCAGTTAAGCATCTGACCTCAGTTCAGGTCATGATCTCATGGTTAGTGAGTCTGAGTCCCACATTGGGCTCTTTGCTGTCAGTGCAGAGTCTGCTTTGGATTCTCTGTCCTCCTCTCTCTCTACCCCTCCCTGCTCCACCTGCTTCTCATCCCACCACCTCTCTCAAAAATAAGTAAACATTTAAAAAAAATTTTTTTTAAATGACACAGCAGCTAAATTATGAACTTTGAGACAACATTCTGAAAGGATGGGCTGTTATTCTTCAGGATACAGTGTATTCATGAAACTGGAGAACTTTATGGTGCTATATCCCCAATGGGAAGATTAAGAGAGTCAAATGTGGTGGCAAAAGAAGTAGCCTTATTTACAACACTCCCAATGACTTATTATTAGGAGCATTTGTGCTTCCTTCCCTGCAACTCTGTCCTCTATAAGCTTTGGTTCCTGGTTCCCAAAGGGAATATACTCTTGACAGGGGCTACAGTGCAGATCCCACCGAGCTATAAGAAATGGTTACCACTAAGGGAATTTTGTGTCATACACAAGCGTGTGCAGGTAAGCAGTCATTGTATTCACAGGGTAATTGGGCACAATGAGCAGCAGGTCGGGCTGCTTCTACACAATGGGACGTCGAGGGATATGTGTGGATCCCAGGTGATCCACTTTGTGCCCCCTGATGCTTCCTTGCCTTACTGTAGCTGTGAGCCAAACCTAAGAAGGGCATGATTACCAAGAGTTCAGGCTTCTAAGGAATAAAAGTTGGTATCACATCATCAGGTAAACCACCAAGAACTGCTGATCAAAGCAACTGATCATTGTGAGGGGAATCCAAAATGGGGTAGTAGAGGAAGGAAAGGATGGGAACCACTTTTAGTCCTGAGATCAACTTACTAACCTCCCTCTTCTAAGTTTCTCCTCAGAGGGGTGCCTGGGTGACTCAGTCAATTGAGCGTCCAACTCTTGATTTTGGCTCAGGTCATGACCCCAGGGCCTCGGGGATTGAGCCCTGCATCGGGCTTCCTGCTAAGCATGGAGACTGCTTAAGATTTTCTTTCTCTGCCTCTGCCCCTCTCCTCCACTCTCATGCTCTCTCCCAAATAAATAAATAAATAAATAAAACAAGATTTTCTCCTCAGAGAGATGGGCTCATCCACAAAAGTCTTGGAGGACTCGTTCCTTGAAGAGAGCAGCTCGGCATGAAGGATGGACCAGAATAGTCAGTCCTGCAAGTGCATCACCCAGATCTCTTGCTTAGAGGAGATTAATTGACTGAGAGCCCCAGCTGCAGCTTGATATTTTCATGCCAATATTACATTTCCCATGGGTTGTTTCCTTTGAAACAATGGGCAGAGCAGGTATACTAATGCAAGCCCATTCCTGTGAGGTAGCAGACTCCTCCAATTTCAGACCAGATAAGAGAAGATGATGATAACATAACATAATCTTTGACTTGACAGTTCTTCATCATCTTGACCTTCAACTTTCTTGGAGTTGTGTTGCAGTCTGAGACTCCTGCTACTCAACCTTCCTTTCTTCCTGCTTTCCTTCCTTCTTTCCTTGAAAGGGATCAGACATGCTAGAAAGACTCTCTGCCTCCTCTGGCTTCCTTTCTCGTTTAATAGTCACAGTCATTTCCCCAAATAAATAACTCGTAAATCAAATCCTGTCTTTGGATGTGCTTCTTGGAGGACCTGAACTAATACATTTGGACTTTGTTCTGGCAGGTAAATATTTATGAATCAGCTCCATTCTAAGGCTTGGCTTTAAGCTATTTTAGGGGAGAAGTCTGGTATAGATTTTACTATCAGGTAGGGGAGAAGTCTGGTATAGATTTTACTATCAGGTTAATTTAGCCCTACTTACATAAGGTATAACTTTCCTGGGATCCTAGTGAATGTCTGGAGTTCTCACTGAGGACTCTCCACTAGGCGGGATGGAAATTAAATGTTTCCCAATCGTGTGCTGGTGTGGGAATTATTAAGCCTAGTGTTCAGCAACAGACACAGAGACCTGTATGAATATTTCTGAAATTTCTTTCTTTGCAAAACTTCCTCCTTGCTGACACTCTGCCCTGAAAATTCAAGCCATCTCAGTTTCACTCAAGTCCAGTCTTTGCCTCCTTGACTCAGCAAGACTGCAACATGATCCAGAGTGCTTAAACTCAGAAAGGCAGGGCAATTGTAGGGTCACTTTACTTCTCCCCAACAGTGATCAGTCCTTTACTGCCAGTTGTCCAATGTCTGAAAAGCTATTTCACACATTTTTCCCCCTAGCTTTTTGGAACACTGACAGCCAATCTTTTTGTAAAATTTCTAGTGTATGAATTCAGAGCTATAAATTTCCCATAAGCATTTGCTTTCAGAGCATCCTACAAGTTTTGATACATTTTCATCAGCATTCATTTAAAATTTTTTTCTAAATTCCACTGTGATTTATAGTTTAACTTGTGGGTCCTTAGGAGTATGTTCCTTGAATTACAAGCACTTGGATTTTTTATTTTTATTTTTACATAACTGATTTCTGGTTTCATATCTATATGATTTCAAACTTTAGAGACCGGTTGAGATTTGATTTGTGATCAATCATATGGTCAGTTCTGGTAAATTTTCTGGATTAACCTTATAAGAATCTATATTCTGAAATTTTTGGATGCAATATTTTTTATTATGCCTTATTCATATATACAGTGCCAATACACAGGAAATAGTAGGAACTCCACATATATTTAATAACTCTAAAGTTTTATTCTATTTGTGGCAATTCCAGACCAAATAAGAGAAGATGATGATAACACAACAAGGTATAGGTAGAGAGAAAACTATTTCTGGGAAGATGGAGCCTCATAGAGGAACCCTAAGTCAAAACATGCAGTTACCCCCCCCCCCCCATTCCAACCAATATTAATGCCAACCTTTTATGTGCTGGTAATCATCCCAATATTTTTCCTTCCTGTGTTTCTACCAATTTTCCCTTGATTGGTTATAAGCTCTGTACTATTCATGCTATGTGACAGTAGATAACAATATTTTAGGAAAAGTTAATGATGTTAACTTACAAAGCTCAGAGACACAAGAAATAATTTTATTTCCCCATTTTTCTCCAAAGTATTCATGATTGTCTTTGAGATTACATAAGTTTAGAAGATGTCTAATATGGTTTGTTTTTTTCAAGTATAATCATTTTTTAATCTTCCAAGTTTTTTTTAAGTAATTTTTTAAAAGGTTTATTCATTTTTGAGAGACACAGCATGGGTGGGGGAGGGGCAGAGAGAAAGGGAAAGGGAGACACAGAATCCAAAGCAGGCTCCAGGTTCTGAGCTGTTAGCACAGAGCCAACATGGTGCTTGTACTCACAAACTGTGAGATCATGACCTGACCTGAGTGAAGTGAGATGCTTAACAGACTGAGCCACCCAGGTGCTCCAAAGTTCTTTTTATATTGTTATAAGTAACATTTTTAAAAAGCATTTTTGAAAAATTGTTTTATTTGAAAGAGAGAGTGAGTGGGGGAGAAGAGAAGAGGGAGAGGGAAAGAGAGAGGGAAAGGAAGAGGGAGAGGGAGAGAGAGAGACAGAGACAGAGACAGAGACAGAGACAGAGACAGAGAGAGAGGGAGAGAAAATCATAAGCAGGCTCCATGCCCAGAGCAGAGTCCAACAAAGTGCTCGATCCCACAACCCTGGGATCGTGACCTGAACCAAATTCTAGTCAGACTCTCAACCAACTGAACCACCCAGGCACCCCTAATCTTCCAAGTTCTAATGTCAATTTCAATTTTTCTTAAACATCACTCAAGGTTAAAACTATTATTAACATATATCTTGTAATACATTTAACCTTCCTAATTTCACCCCTTGAACAACCTTGTTCTGGACTCTGAAATTTTGATGATAGAAAGGAGGCTACAGATTTGGACTAGGCTGAGAGCACCTTCTGTAGGCTTAGAAGATGGCTCTTGTGCACTGTCCCACATCTCTCTAACCTCTGATTCCAGCCACACTCTGGTGATAGTGGTGCTCTGTGGTGATAGTGCCTCACTTCAGGTATGCACCAAGAATCTAGCTTCCTGTCCCAAGGCTTTTCTGATGCAGCAATGTGTGATATTCCGGTGCTGGTAAGGCTCTCCCATCCACGCAACCCATAGAGATGGAGAAGTTAGCACCCCATGGGAGCAGCTCTCAACAAGGAGGAGGCGGCTGCTGACAGATGAATGCTTCTCCCTTTCATCCTTTGGGTGGACGGTTCTGAGACAAGGTTGGGTAAGAATCCTGAGAAGGATCTGCATGCACTAAGTACCCGTTAACAGTGGTGGACTACTAGATAACCCTACTGTTTTGCTTGGATTTTCTTTCCTCTTTACCCCTGTTCACTCCTCTTTTATTCTTGCTCCCTGGGATCACATTCCCAAATAGAATGGGTATACCTTTGTCTCAGGCTCTGCATTCAAGAATAACCCGGATTAAGGCAGTAGGTAAGGAGGCTGTTGGCGGATTATATAATGCAGGAATATAATTTTCCTGGACTCTGCACATGCTATAAAGGAAAATATATTTAGTTGGCAGCACAGTTTATGATAATTTTGATGATTTTCCATCACTTTCCTTTTTGAAAGTTCATCATCCATCTTGAAGCCAGAATGTCTAAAGAAGAAAAGTTGATTCAAATTAGCTTATAATTGAATAGGCAAATTTTTTTGTGACGATAGCTCTAAGCAGTTTTTCTTTGTGAGGGGGCTCTCAGAAATTTGGCTGGATACTTCAATCTTATAAGGAGGAACCCTCAATCTACTTAATTGGGTAAAGCTTTTCGTAGCTTTGGAAACAGTCAAGTCTATTTCTTACTCTACTTGGTAAAAAGCTGGAGCTTTGACTGGTACAATTCTTTTTGCTAAGACTCTCAAACATACCTTAAAAATGTAAATTACTGGAGTACTATCAGGGTTTTTTTTTTAAGTTTTTTTTTTTAATGTTTATTCATTTTTGAGAGGGTGAGACAGAGTGTGAGTGGGGGAGGGGCAGAGAGCGAGGAAGACAGAATCAGAAGCAGGCTCCAGGCTCTCTGAACTGTCAGCACAGAGCCCGACACTGGGGTTCAAACCCACGAACTGTGAGATCATGACCTGAGCAGAAGTTGGACACTTAACCAACTGAGCCACCCATGTGCCCCTGTCAGGGTTTCTTACTCATGAAAACTGAAGGAATACCCTGAAAGATATTGGGGGGGGGGGGCTATTAGGAATAAATTAACTTTGCCCACATGTCAGCCCTGAGAAAGATGTTAACAGTGTTTTACTCATTTTTGATATTGAAGACACTGCAGGAAGCAAAATTGGTAAATTTCTCTGCCTCCTCACAAGAAGTTATATTCTAGTGGTGGGGAAAGTGAGACAATAGGAAATTATGTAATTAAAATGCAAAGAAAGGCTATAGATAAAAATAAACTAGGGTTGGGGGGGGGAACGTGAACAGTTTTTGTTTTGTCTTGTTTGATCTACAAGTTGTGCTGAGGAAATAATATTTGAATAAAGACCTGAGGAGGAGAAAAGAATCAGTCATATCACTGCTTGAGGGAGGGGCATTTGGGGAAGAGGGAAAAATAATCCTAAAAGCCAAGAGATAGAAAGAGGTCAGTGTGGTTTGACAGATGTGAGTATCAGAAGATAAGGTTGAAAAGCGTGTGGACAAAGGAGGCAGTGGCAGGGCACCTGAGAGAGGGATCCTCAATTGTATGCAGGGCTATGTGATGCACAAAGGGATATTTTGAAAAACTGAGCACATTTTGATATTACCATAATTGGGGTGGTGCTACTGGCCTTTAGTGAGTAGGAACATTTATACAAGTATAGTAGTCCTCAAGATGGTTCCAACCAACAAAGTATTTTTCCACATTTTGTGTGACTTTAAAATGTCTTAGGGACGCCTGGGTGGCTCAGTTGGTTAAGCAGCTGGCTCCTTATTTCATTTCAGGTCACGATCTCATGGTTGTGGGATCAAGCCCTGCATGGGGCCCCAAGGTTTCTGGTTCACTAACCATGGAGCCTGTTTAAGATTCTCTCTCCCTCTGCCCCTCCCCAGCTAGTGCATGTGCTTGCCGTGCCCCCCAAAAAGAAAAACAAAAGGCCAGGGGCTCATTCATGTAGATTTATGTTAACTTCTAAATTCCATTCAGCAAGCTAGGATATTGTGATCAGCTCTCCACTGAAAACAAGTAAACATCGTGGATAAAATGTATTTGAACAGATTTGGAAATATTTTTTCAAATATTTTTCTGCCCCATACTCTCTTTCCTTGCTTTTTGGAAATTCAATTTCATGTATGTTAGACCACGTGATACTATTCCATAGTCATTGATGCTTTGCTTATTTAAAAACATTTTTTTCTCAGGTTACTTAAATTTGGATGATTTCTGGTAACCTGTCTTGAAGTTTAATGATCCTTTCATTGTTGTATCCAACCCACTGATAAACCTATCAAATAATTTTAGATAACTGTACTTTTCAATCCTAGAATTTCCATTTTTTAAAACTATTATCTCGGGGTGCCTGGGTCGCTCAGTCAGTTAAGTGTCCGACTTCAGCTTTGGTCATGATCTTGTGGTTTGTGGGTTCCAGCCCTGTGGTGGCCTCTGTGCTGACAGCTTAGAGCCTGGAGCCTGCTTAAGATTCTGTGTCTCCCTCTCTCTCTGCCCCTCCCTTGCTTGCACTCTGTCTCTCTCAAAAATAAATAAACATTAAAAAAAACTTTAAAACTATTATCTGTATCTCTCTTGAGATTTCCTACCTCTTCATCTATTTTATCTTCTCTTTAATAAGATTCTTAGATACATCTGTCATGGTGATTTTAAAGTCCCTGTATACTAATTCCAACATCTGTGTTGATTTGTCTTTCTATTGATTTATGACAAAGGCAGTGCTGCAAGTGGGAAAAGGAGGGTTTTTCGGACTGTGGTCAGTAGGGTAGCTATATAAAAAATAATAAATAAAATTAATCCTTACTTCATACCATGCTACAAAATCCATTCTACATGTTTAGATCTGTATGTTCAAAGAAAAACAGTAAGTTTTTGGATGTAACATAGGGAAAAGTCCTTGTAGGGAATGATTTCTTAAGCAGGACAACAAAGGCATGAACCATAAAGGAAGTTTGACAAATCAGACTTTAATAAAAATAACAAAGTTACATTCATTAAAATTTAACAGTAAGATAATTAAAATGCAAGCCACAGGCTAGGGAAAGGTGTTTTTTTTTTTTTTTAGCAGTGCTTATAAATGAAAATGGACTCACATTAGAATAAATAAGTCAAGCAGAAAAAGACAAAAAAAAAACAGAAAAAAAGACTCAATAGGTGGTTTACTAAAAAAGGATATTCAAATGACTAATAATCACATGAAAAGATGTTCTTTTTCATTAGTCATCAGAGAAGTATAAATTGAAATCACACAACCACCAAATGTTGGTGAGGGTGTGGAGCAATAAAAACTCATTATACAGCGCTGGTGGGGGTATAAATTTAAAAAACAGTTTGGTACTATCAACTGTAACTAACCATAAGCATAACCTATCTCTGGGCTATTCCACTCTTTGGTATATATCATAGAAATATGTATCTCTGTGATACAAATCTATCCATAGATACAAACAACATACAGATACATATAATAATGTTCCCAGTAATATTACTTGTAATAGCCCCAAACCTGGAAGTAACATGAATATCCAGTATCAGTATAAGGGACCAGTCACAAAAGACTCCATGTTACATGATTCCATTTTTAGGAAATGTCCACAAAAGGCAAACCTATAAAGACATAAAGTAGAGTTGTGGTTAGGTAGGGCTGGAGAGGACAGGAACATGGTTACAAGGGTGACAGCTAAAGAGTATGGCGTTGTTTTGAGGTGATCAAAATGTTCCAAAATTGTGATGATGATTGTATCTATCTGTGACTGTACTAAAAAACCTATTGTATACTTTAAATGGATGAATCGTGTGATATAATAATTATATCTCAATAAATCTGTCACTTAAAAAATAATAGTATAATGCATAAAATGTGTTGTATTTGTATAATGGAATTCCCAACAGCATAAAATAAAAAAGAGATCTGTTACAAGCAACAACAACATGGCGGAATCTTAATTATAATATAAAGTGAAAGAACCAAATATTATAGAAAACTTAATGGTTAATTCATTTCATTGAAATTCAGGAACAGACAAAACTAATCTATGTATTTGAGGATAAGGCAATAGTTCTGTCTGGGGAGAAGCTGCCCCTGACTGGGCAGGGGGATGAAGGTGCTAGGAATGGTCTATTTCTTGACTTGGATGGTGGTTGCAAGGGTATATTTGCATTAGTCTTTGAAAATTTACTGAACTGTACATTTATAGTTTGTACACTTTTCTGTATTTCGGACTTTAACAGAAGTTTCTTAGGAAATATTTTCAAAATCCCAGTTGTTCATTACGTTGTCCTTTTAGTATATATTGAAAAAAAGGACGAAAAGAATACATAAATATTTAGTAGGGTTTTTTCTTCTTCTCTCTCTTTTTTTTTGTATATTGGGTTATGGAGAATTTTTATTTTCTTCTATATATTTTTCAGTATTTTCCCAATTATCATAGTGAGCATATATTACATTTATCACTAGAAAAAATGCTATAAAAATACAGTTGCCTGACAAACTCCCGTATTACCTTTATTCTAATTTATTAACAATGTAGGAACTTTGGCTTCTGCTTCCAGATAGGAAGCAATTGCCATTTTAGAATAAAGGAGGGTTTGGCTGCTGGTCTGGGGGTTTCTTGGTGGCCTTGCCGACTGCCAGGAACTCACCAGGGGCCATCTAGCAGGGAGAAGGAGCAGAGGTGCAAGTGCAGGGACCCCAACACTTTGAAAACTAATCTGGATAGGTGATGTCCAGTAAACGTGGTGGGTTCTAGCCCTCGTGGAACCCAAGTCCTTACTGCACAACTGTGGTAGGACCTGGGACAGGGTGCAGGCCAGAAAGCAGCTCTAGCGTCGTGCTGGGTAAAGTGAACGATCAATCTAATTATTATAATGTGCATGTTTTTAAGACCGGCAGCTAAGATTTTTTTTTTTTTTTTTTACATTTTTAAGAGGTTGTTGAAACAGAGACATATATGCGAGAGATCGTTCCTGGCCTGCAAATCCTAAAATATTTGCTATCTGGCTGTTTACAAGAAAAGTGTGCCAAGTCCTTGATTAAGGGACTGTAAACTAAAGAACTGTAAGGTATTTAAAACGTCACCTAGATTAGCGCTTGCTGGTGAGGAGCTGGGTGTGGAATGCGCCTGCCCGGGGCACTTTCAGTCAGTGGTATCACGAGATGTAGTACTGCCCAGGCTCGTCAGACACAGGAAGTGGGGAATGCGCTAAAGAGAGTATAAAAACTCACCTCTGCGGAATCCAGCCTGGAAGAGGACGGCCAGGTACAGCGGGTCCACACACAACTGGCTCTTCCTGGCAGGGCGCTTCACAAGGAAGAGCGGCGTTCACTTCACCCTCATTGGATTGCAAAGGAGAAAGCTTCCGGGCTTCTAGAGGGAAAGCATCTTTGTCACTCCCAGAGAAGCCAACGGAGCCCCCCGGGAGTTTTCTTTTGCCTTCTCTGTTGTGTGCAGCTGCGCTGCACGGTGGTCCACCCGCTGGCCTGGAACTTTTGGAGAAGCGCTGCGGGAGTCCGGCGAGCTGCCCAGCGCCTGCGCAGTGGCCGCTGGCAGGCTCCTCTCAACGCGCAGGCTCCGCCAGTCGGGGTGGGGAGTGTGTGTGGGGGGGGGCGTCCTTTCCCGGTCCCGGAGGGAGGAGGGAAGCCGAGGCGGAAGGACACGTACCGTGGTTTCAAATCAACAGTTTGAGAGTTAGTTATGAACATCATAACGCTTCACCCTTAAATGTTACCGGTAGTTTCACCTGCTCAAAGGACAGTTTCATTTATTTCAGCCTAATATCTATCTAGCGTCTGGGACCAAGGGATTCTCTCGCACCTAGGTTTCTCAACCAGGGCACTACTGACATTTTAGGCAAGATGATTTTTTGTTGGGGGTGTGGGGAGATGAGCTGTCTTGTTCATTGTAGGGTGTTTAGTAGCATCCTTGGCCAATATGCACTAGATGCCAGTAGCAGCCCTCCCTTGCCCCCAGCTGTGACAACTAAAAACGTTTCTAGATGCTGCCAAATGTGTGTAGGGAGAGCCGGGCAAAATCACCCCTACTGAGGACTACTGTCCCGTAGGATTACAATACAATGTCTTTAGACAACGTATCTTGAGCTCTAAAGACATAGAGTCGGAATCCGCTAAAGGTTGTTACATTATTATAATCGAATATATATATATTTCAGATTCGAATTTCCTCGATGGTCCCCAAACCCCCAAACCTTGCTTACTCTATTGGTGTTTGTAAAATATAAATCCAGGATTTAACAAGGATTACACATCACATTTAGTTATTAAGTCTTTTCAGTTCTCTTCAATTTAGAACACTTCCCCAGCCTTTTTTGTTTATTTCTTTTGGCATTGACATGTTTGCAAAGTTCAGGCCAGTGGTTTTCCAGAATAGCCTTCAATTTGGGTACTCAGATTGGCTCTTCATTGTAAGAGTCACGTTGAAAAAATTAAAAAAAACCTTTTTTTTCTGCAATTCCACCTAGGTGATATTATATCCAATTATATCCAATTTTATGTTTTCAAAGGTCCAATGAGCTTTTTTAACATTTTATTTTGTTTTATTTTATTTTATTTTATTTTGAGAGAGAGCAAGCAGAGGAGGGGCAGAGAGAGGGGGACAGAGAGAGAGTATCCAAAGCAGGCTCCATGCTGACAGCAGAGAGCCTGATGTTGGGCTTGAACCTATGTGAGACCATGACCTGAGCTGAAGTCAGTTACTTAACTGAGCCACCAGGTGCCCCAACATTCAATTTTAAAAAGTATACTTTTCTCCCAGTGATTTGAGGTCCCACTTTTATCACATACATAAATTTCCACTTTGTACTTGGGTCTATATTTTCTGTTTTTTTTTCCATTTATCTAATTGTCTACTTGTGTTAATGTACCGTTTTAGTTACAGGAAATGTATAATATATAACAGTATCTGGTAGGGCTAGGCCTGTCTCATTACTGGTTTTTTCCCCCTCTTTTTTTGAATGTTGTCACATATTTATTTTTTCCATATGAACTGTTGAATGTAGATCCATAAAAATACTTTTAAAAATTGCTATCAGTTTGTGATTTTGTATTATTCCATTGAAGAATGAGGTTTACTTTTTCTTTTATTTGCATCCCAGCTTTGTGTCTTTTAGGAAGGTTTTGAAGTTTTTCTTACAGAGGTTTTTCCCATTTCTTGTATTCCTACAGTATTTTTCTTTTTTGTTGTTAATGTATGTGGGGTCAGCTCTTCTATTTTTCACTATAGCTGCTCATTGCTTAAATATATGAAGATATTGATTTTTATATGTAATTTTACATCTTGCTACCATATTGAATTCCCTATTGCTTCTAGGAGTTTTCCATTGATTCTATTGGAATCTCTATTTTCACTTTCATATAATTGCAGTGATTATTCATTTTAAAGCTCAAATTGCCTATCTTTGGCTCCTGTCTTCATTTGACAACCGCAAATGTCTTGATAGCTTCCTTGCTTTCTGACGCTGTAAAAGTCCCAGTCTCATATTTGAACAGTCTCATTTACTGCTTTAGACCAAAACCAGCCATTTCTCAAAGGAGTCCTCATTACTTTCAGTGAAAATCATATTTGGTGACCACAGTCTATGCACTTAAGAAATATTCATGGCTAAACAGCTTGTTATTACTTTTCAGACTTTACCATGCAAGATCTAGGAAATATGTAGTTTTTCAAAGAAAGATAAAAATAAATCATAAATATGTGCTGATATTCCATTTCTAATAAAACATTATAGAATATTTTTACTTATTTGATTTTATATTGTATCACTTTTCTACTGAAATGTATGGTAACTAATATTAACAAAATTACTTATTTACTTTTTCTTATAACATAGTTTTAAAATAACAGTATCAATATTATAGCTAATTATAAAATTGCCAAATGCAGTTTAATGCAGCTAGGTTTAGTTTTTTCAGGTTGTTTTCTAATCTAGGTTGTTTAATTAAAAAGAAAATTAAATCTAAAATGGAAAAAAGATAAACAAAACAAGACTTAAATATTTCTTTTTGCATGTGATATCTCACTCACTGATTTGGCTCATTTTTATTGATACAAATATTTAAATCTATGAATTTTATTATGAATACTATTTAACATTATGTTGTAGACCCTGATGTCATGTTTTCATTATTTTTTTTTCCTGGAAATTCTCACTATCAATTGTTATTTCCCTTTAAGCCAAGGTATGTTTAATAGAAAAAATTAAATTTTAAGGTGAGAAGGTTTTCTTAATGTTTCGATGGTGATGGATTTTTACTTTTATCATACTGTTGCAGAATGTTATTTGTATTTTTCTCTATGTAATTATTTTAGGTATACATGTGTCTATACATAAATTAGAGTAAATTCTTGTCAATAATTTTTTTGTATAATTTTTTTGTTTTGGATTAACAGAAGTATACTAAAGTTTGCTGTTATTTATGTATTTCTGTTCTCTTTGAATCTCTTGTAGTTTCTGTTATAAGAAATAAGCTACTGTATTATTTGCTGCATATTTTTCATAAATATTTTATTTTCACTGTGAATTGTAGCCTTTAGTATTATCAGGTGCTCTTTGTCTCAGTCATGTGTTTTGTCGGAACTCTAGTTAGATGAATCTCCTATCACAATTTTTTTCTTTTTCTTTGCATTTTCTTGGTTTACCTTTGCCCATACTTTCTTCATGAGCATTTCTAAATTATGTTGTTTTAAGCATGTCTTTGTCTTTTACATGCAGCGTAGAGTTGAGTTTTGCTTTGGAATCAACCAACCTTTTTTGTCCTTTTAATAGCAGGGTTAAGCCTTCTGCTCGCTGTTGTTTGGTCTCAGATATCTCATCTCATATTTTATTTATATATGTAACATATAGCATATTTGATGATAAGTGCTGTTGAGGAAAATAAAGGAGGAAGGGTGAAGGCAATATTCCATTTTAAATAGGTGGTCAGGGAAGTCTCCACTGAGAAGGTGGCTTTTGTACAAACTTGAAGTAGGTGAAAGAATGAGTCATTTGGATAAATAAAATAAGATTTACCCTGATGAGAGAGAATAGCTGCAGCAAAGGCCCCCCAGGCACAGGACTACCTGGTATGTTTTCCGAGAACAGCAAGGAGGCTGGTGAGGCTAGAGTGAAGTATGCAGGAGCACCTCTGGCCTAGGTGATAGGCCAGAGGGGACCAAGTCAAAGAGGATCAGATAGGGCCCTGTCAGTGAGGGAGGTAACAAGACTACCCCTTCAAGGGGAATTTTGGTGCTGGATGTTAAAATAATATTACTGCTGCCACTACACAGTCATAACTCAATAACTCTATGGGAATACATTAATAACTCTGGGTATTCCAGCCTAGGTAGAAGAGGAAGCCAGGCTTATGGGTATTATATTATGGGGTACAACTCAATTTATGCATGAAAGTAGTTTTATCCCTGCTGACTTTGAGGACTGGATTACAGAACACCTTCCCAGTGCAAAGGGAATGATCCTTGAATATAACTTTAACATTTGTAATATTTTAGTTCCTACTTTACATTCTACCCCCGAACACACCAGATATAGCTTCACAACCACAGCTTTTCACTATTTATCTGAAGGTGTGAGTTTACAGGGGAAGAATTTTTATTAAAGTGTATCAGTGAAATGTATCTTGACTAAAAATGTTCAAAAAGCATAAAGACATTGAAATTCTATACTGGGAAGCTTGACTAAAGGCCAGAACATGACATAGGAGTTTTTTGAATTCTTTTAAAAAGTCAAGTATTTGGCTTAAAAAAGGTTTTTTTCCTTTTAATAAAGAAATTTGTTGGTTTAGCAAAACTGTATGGCAGAAGTGGTAGAATAAAATGGGTGCGTGTGTATGGTGAGGGGAGTGGGGAATTATAGTGGTCTGCAATCCAGAAAAACAGTGTTCAGGATTCAAGTGGATGGGAACAGAGAAGGGACAAACTTTAAGTATACGCAATATTACTTCTTCCTTGTCTATGTGTTTTAGTTGGCCGCGTTTTAATTTTCTCTTTACTCATTTCCTCTTTTCCTTCTCTTTCACCTTTCTTTTTTTTTAAGCTAAATGGTCACAGTGAAATGCTGTCTGAATAAGTCACAACTCATATACAAAACTGAACAGTGCATTGTAAAATAGGACACAAAACAAAAGACTTCATCTGAGAGCTGAGATCATCGTGGAGTTGTACACAGACCCAGTGCAGCAATTCAACAGTGTTTCCCAGAGGCCAGGACAGTTTCCACAATTCTTGGTATGCTATTGCCCCCTGCTGTTCATGTGGAGGCACTGACTTACGGAAATGAGTTCCAACATTTCCATAATTTACTGCAATGTTAGCATGCAATCAGAAAAAAGTTAGAACACATAGTTCAAAGATTTAACAAAGTGATTTAAGCAATTGACTTCCAAAAAGCTGGCTATCAAAGACATCAAAAAGCAGCTCTTTTCCTTGCTCCCTGATATGTTGAAAATGAATTTTTGATTCAGTTTTTTGGCTAATAAATCTGGTTTCCAGGTTAAGTTTCTGAGGGGAGCAGAGCATAAGGTAATCCAAGTAGCTTAGAGAAAAAATGGCAAACTGTAAGCAGAGAGAACACAGAAAATGGAGGGCAAAATGTGCAAAAGGAGGGGGGTAATGAATAATTTACATACAACAAGGATAAAGCAGTTCAATCCTGAACATATAATTTGCTTTCCTCAGAGACAGGGATACAAACTGGCTTGTGTCCACAGAATAGTCAGTATGGGTCATTTATGAATCTTCAGGTCTCCTCATTGTTAGGTTTGGTCATGGAATCTTCTCAGAACCATTAGGATGTAAATTGGGGCCCCTGAAGCAAAGCAAAGCACATAATCCTGGGAGCTGGTTTCTCAGCTTACTGTGCAATTTCTAAAGAGGTCAGGGCTATCTCCTGGGTGGAAGTCAGATGTGTGTGTTTGAGCATAGGGTTTAATGTAACAGATTCCAGGTTTCAGGCCTCTGGCACCCTGTTCCAGGTTTCAAACCTGTTGCAGGTTTCAGACAACTCTAGTGCCCATGGGCTGCTATTCCTGTATGCTAGTTTCCAGTAGGATTAGGTAGTAAGGTGTCAGGATCCCCTGTTACTCAATAAAAACAATTTAGAAGCTTGACTGTAGTTTTTGTTCAGACACTCCATGAGGAATATGATTAAAAAGAATATTTTAATATTTAGAAAATTATATGCATATTTACATACAAAATTATATCCTGTTATGATAAACATAGATATCTAGCCTGAACTACTCTTGAAAGATTTAGTTTTTACTGCAAAGATCAATAAGAGTGTCACTTCTAAAACTTAAGTTCCCACTTCAAAGGCATAAATGATGGATTTTAAGAAATAAGAATTTGAGAAATCATTTACATGATTTATTCCACTTACAGTTAATAAACTGATTCTTTAATGTTTGAGGTAATTATATTCACAGTGGTGGTTTCAGTGCTTATAGCATTTTCTGTTTCTCTTGTGTAACATCTTACTATTTATTTATTTATTTATTTATTTATTATTTATCTTACTTAAATTTATATTCTCCACTATGGCAGGTGTCAAAGATAACTGCAAAAAAATAGGATAGATTATGTCTTTAAATTTTTTATAGTAATATAGAAAAATGTAGAACAATATGATAATTATGTAGCTGGAAGCCAAGAGTGGAAAAAAAAATTCCCATTTCTTTTCATCTTAGCATTTTATTCCATTCCATTCCATTCCTTATCCTCTTTACTGTTCAATTTTATTTATATTTATATTCATTTTATTTGTTTAAGTTACAAATCAGGAATGCTGGCCTTTTTTAAAAGTATTTTGTGCAATCCTTACTACTCCAGTATTTAATACAATGTTTGCATAATTTATAATAAATATCTGTTGAATGAATATGAGTACTTACTAGTTGCCTAGCACTCTCCTTCCTCTGTGTAAACCAGATGTGCATTTGATTTCAATAGAGGAGAAGAGTGAAGACGGGGGAAATTTATATAGACCTGGAAGTATTAGAAATATTTGTTAGTATCCAAACTTGTAGGAGTAATGAGAAATTTTTTTAATGAAAAAACTTAGAAGAGCACAAAAATTCCACCCGATGAGTACCTATGGAAATCTCTCTTTTAATGATTTTTATTTGTTTATTTTTTATGGTGTGAAAATGTGCTCTTATTATAGCAGGGGATAGGACCTGTGGGCAGAAAGACCTGCACATCTTTTAGTGATCTTCTTATGTTGCTAATATATATGGATTTTTAACATTTCTGCCTGTGCAATTCCTTATCAAATCTGTATACATACACCTACTGAAGATAAGGTATAAATCTATTTTTTCAGCAGTCCCAGAGAGCAAACATAATGTATTTTTTTTCAAAAAGAAATTGAAACTTAGTTATTTTTCTTTTTGAATCAAGAAGTAACTGATCAGTCTTTCACTATCCAAAATTTGTAGTGTATTGGAACCCACTTTTTGCCACTTTAATTGTGCAATTCAAATTGTATGCTATTTAATTGTTCTATGTAAACTGCATTGAATATTAATATCTCACAAAACTGTAGGCATCAATGGTTCCAAATTTGCATTGAGTTACTGAGAAATGGATCTTCTTTGTAAGTGTGCCATGTGCTATTATATGTATTTCCCAGTGGTAATGCAGTATTTTATTTAATCTATTAATGACTAATGTTTGATAATGTTTATAATATGAATGGAACTTTACCTAAGAGAAGTTCAATTTATATATATATTTTATATTTCAATAACAGGTATTAGTAAGAGTAATAGTGAAAATAATTACGGTCAAAATTATTATAGGAAAAACAACAAATGCTTGGTCTTAGGCTACGTTTCACTTTTTGGTGTAAAATTCTTCAGCTGCACAAATGACTTGTAGGACTATCTCTTTAAAAAAGTTTTTTTTTTTTTAACATTTTTATTTATTTTTGAGAGACAGAGAGAGAGTGCAAATGGAGCAGGAGCAGAGACAGAGGGAGACACAGAATCTGAAGCAGGCTCCAAGCTCTGATGTCTCAGCACAGAGCCCAACATGGGGCTAGAACCCACAAACTGAACCATGAGATCATGACCTGAGCTGAAGTTGGTCACTTAACCCACTGAGCCACCCAGGCACTTCCTAGGACTATCTCTTAATGCTCGGATAACCTCTTCCTGGTATTTCTTCTATTGTTGATTTTTAACATAGTTATCTGTAATTGTGTGAATGGAGTTGAGTGGAGAGGTACTAATGTTCATTCTAATTAAGGATACATAATCGATTCCTATAGTTATGATGAGGATGACAGGCAGTGCAACTGCCCAATATTTTTGAGGCCTCAGGAGTTCAGCCAAGAGTCAGGAGATACATGAAGCTTAATTGGGAGCTTAAGAAAAGAACAGAGCCCAAACACGAATAGCTCTTTCTGAAAAAGGCGACGGTGAATTTTTTATCATTTTCCCTGAGGCTTTAGACAATCTGCCGTGGCGCACTCGCCACTCAGGCCTCTCAGGCCTGCAGGATTTCCCACGCCCCGCGCCCGGGTCCTCTGCGCAAGCGCCAACCAGAGAGCCACGTGGGCGAGAGGGGACCTGAAGAGGAAGAGGCCAAGGGCGCAGGCGTACCGCAATCCTCCGGCTGGCGCATGAGCTTTAGAACTGTGGTTACAGCCTCCTTTGTAACCCCGTCTTAAGTTCCATAGATTCCTCGTAGAAAGTTTCGAACTGTTTTCTGGTAAGTGGTAGTGGTGGGAATTAGGTCCTAACAACAACTGCATCTTAAACAGTGTAAAGGCCTCTTTGAATTTTCGAGTTTTGTGATTCTTCACATCAGGCATCGCCTAAAAGTATGTTTAAAAAAGTGCCAACTCCTGAGTTTCATGTATGAGATGGCTTCCTGTCTAGTACAGTCACCACAAAGCATTTTGTAGGTGCTTCATTGCGTATGGCGCTGCGCGGGTTCTGGTGAGAGAACCGCACAGACTGCGTTTCCATCCTCAGGGTATTCGTAATGGAATGTGAGATGAATTAAAAAGAAAAAGTTTAAAACCCCAAATTAGAAGAAAAAGTGAGTAAGGCATGTAGGGTTTTGTTTCTATTTCAGTAAATTATCTCTGGAGAGGCTTGGTTAGGATACGGTGGTTAAAACTGTTGAAGCTACAGACCTCCCTCACATTATCCACCTGAAAAGTTGGAATTCATGAACACAGACACCTTCTGTATGACAAAGAATCTGCCTCTCTTGCATTTAAGCTCAGATCTCCTCTGTCCGAATGGCTGAAAACAATGGAGATTATTAGGGCTCCTCGTAATTGATCACGCCTGCCAAAGCCGGATTGATAGCTATGGTTGGGATTTAGGAAAAAAAAAAAGTCCACGTGACTTTACAAATAAAAATAAATGGGCTACTGAGGTACTAAAAATATATCATTAAATAGCCCTAAGAGACATCACAAATAATTTATGTATGTTTTAAGCTGGTCAGTATGAGGTTTGTATTTAAATGGCCTCTTTTCTCAATTCGAATTGCCTTAGGCTTCTGGCTATTTAAAAATATTTTGTATTCATGAACACTTCTTTTATAATTGATGTGGATGTTTGCTTATAGCCAGACTCTAATTTGTAAGCTGGAAAGTTCATTTATTTATTCATTCCACATTTATTACATATTACTGTGTGCCAGGTATGACGATAGTGACTCGTTTTTAAGTGAATGTTAAAGCCTGCTTATATTTTTGTAAGCTTTATTTACCTAAACTCTAGGAAATCATGTGTGGAGAACAAAACAAGGCAAGATCAATTGGGCCTATCACACTTGCTCTAGATTTCTATTGTAGCACATATCACATTGCTTTTTTACATTAACTTTGCCTGCTGGAATGAGGGTAGAACATGGTCTAAATTTGATCATCACTGTGTTGTCAGCATGTAACACACAACCTGTGACAAAGTAGAGACCCAGAAAAGGTGGTTTGGATTAATAAAGCGTCACATAAACACACACCAGTTTTTCTAAGAAATTTTTATTTTCATTGGGTGTTCAGGCCATTTCACATTGTGTGATATGTTCCCCTAGGAAACAGCAACATCTTTTCACAAAAACCTTTGTTATCTAAATATCTTTCTTCCAGAATTTGATTAAATATTGAGCTGAGGCACTTTGACATCTTAGTGAAGTCTGATTCAAGTCATGTTTGTAATAATTAAGACCTTCAGGTTCAGATTGAGTGTTGACGTGAGAGCAGCTATGTTATAGTGATCTTAAGAATATTTTCCAGTTTGCCTGTTAGGTAAAAATAGGCTTTGGAGAAGCAGTTCTTCTCTGGGAGATGCTGATGGTGGGCTCTCTGAGGAACCTTTCTTACCCATTCAGCATTAGTTGCTTTCCATGTATTCAGTGGGTTTACATTCAGTGGGTTTACATCCACATAAATACATTTTATGAGTGCTTTGAGTATGCAACAATGCTGAAAGGAGACAGTAGTCCTATCCAGCCAGAGAGTTATTTAATTTGTGTGAATTCTTGATCATTTTCATTTCAGTTAGGAGTCAATGGGGGTACTTTGGAATAATATCCCTGGGGCTTCATTTATCAGAGCTCATACAGAATTGTCATTTACTATTGAGTAGATTGTGCACTGCACAAAGAAACCCATCTAAAGTGCACACTGTTTGTATCATAGACATTATCAGTTTGAATATTTATCGTGCATAAAATCGTGAATTTATCGTGAATAAAATCTGCAATTTTATGGCAGAGGACAGTGAAGTGTCTTGTTCTAGTAAAATTAGTATGTTATGACACATTTTCTGACAAATGGAAGTAAAATGTCTTGAGAAAAAGGTACCTTTTAAAAAATTTGCACAAGTGCTCTATGTGGGCTAGCAGCAGCCTGAACTTGGACAACTTACATAACTTTTTTGGCCTTCAATTGAAGATGTTAATACTTACCTTGCTAAATTGCTTGAAAGTACTAGACTTGCCTGGCACATAGTCAACTTTCAGTAAATGTTTTTGTATGACTATGAAAGTACTGAGGGTAATGTTTGTGCTAAAGGTTTAATAAATTGCAGCTCACTTTTGTCTTGAATAAGAGGAATTTTAGAAAGATTTGAGTGTATATGTAAATAACTATATTTGAATCTTTGAATTTGTTGAATGTTTTACATTTTACACTTAATTTTTTTTTAATGTTTATTTATTTTGGAGAGAGAGAGACAGACAGTGTGAGTGGTGAGGGGCAGAGAGAGGGAGACACAGAATCTGAAGCAGGCTCCAGGCTCTGAGCTGGCAGCACAGAGCCCGAAGCAGGGGTAGAACTCAGGGACCATGAGATCATGACCTGAGCTGAAGTCGGATGCTCAACTGACTGAGCCTCCCAGGGGCCCCTACATTTTACTCTTGATTACTACATGATACTACCTAAAATGTCCCTAGCAGATACTTGGGATCTTTCTTTATTTTCCTGAGGGATTCATATCCCATGTAAGGAAACTTATGACTATGTGTCCTACTAGTGACTGACTCATGGTTGAACTTCTTTTGGAATCCTAAAATATTGGAATCCTAGGTTTAGATGGGACCATTTGAATTTCTCTTTATCAAATGTGTACTAATCACTTAATACACAGAGGTAACTGTGGTATGCACTAGGGCTATAAGATAAATAAGATACTGTTGTTGAGAAGTTTACATATCTTTGCGTGAACATTTCCAGAAACTATTCACAATTACTAAATTGATTTTTAGGCATTTGTCTTCCTATAACTTTCATTTATTGGCATTAGTTTTACTCTTTAGGGCATAAAAACCAAGTCTCATTCTTACCTTACTGCAAAAAGTTTTTCTTACATATTAAGATAATTAAGTTTTTTCTGAAACTTTTTTTTAAACTTTTAAAAAAGTTTATGTATTTATTTTAAGAGACACAGAGACAGCATGAGTCGGGGAGGGGCAGAGAGAGAGAGGGAAACAGAATCCTGAACTCCACGCTGTCAGTGCAGAGCCCAGTGCGGGGCTCGAACCCATGAAATCATGAGATCATGACCTGAACCAAAACCAAGAGTCAGACTCTTAACCCACTAAGCCACTCAGGCATCCCTGGAACTTCTGTTCTTCAAGTTAAACATCACTGTATTCTGCTGCTTTTCTTCAGACCTTGTCTCCATCTTGCTCACTCACCTGAATACCTTCCAGGTTGTCTACTTACCTTAGGGCGTGGTACCCACCAGGGGGGTATTCAGAGCTCCAGGTGTAACTGACTAAAACAGGATACAGCTGGGTGATTACTTCCTGCATTCCAGGTACTGTCCCTCAAATCTCTGACATGATTTGTATTCATAACTGAGTGATCAATGTGTACTCTAAGGTTCCCCATGCCTAACATATTAAAAAGAATTGTATTTATTTTGCACATGCTACTGTATAAGGTAGTTTTTGAAAAAAGGATAAATGACCTCCCTAATTCCTTGAGGAGCTTTTAATACACTGTTTCCAACAATTGAAATGGGAACAATATTGAAGGCAACCTTGTTTAAGTTCCAGATTATTGAATTACCATTTCTAAGTCATTTTTGCTCCAGTTGATTAAAGCCACTGGAACTCATACATTTTCTGACAGCTAAGAGGTGAGTGGACAAGGAAGGACTTCTATAGGGTTGCATTATCTCTTTGTATAAATTAATCTCTCACGTAAACATTTTTTTTCTTTTTGAATGACAAAGAACATGACAGGGAAAGAATTGTTCTATTTCTAACTTTAAGCATTTACTAAAAAAAAAAACACCCTTAGTATCCTCTCAACACTTATTTTTAAGTTAACAGATGTGCAAAACTCTTTATACCAGGTGACTCAGCATTTGGAACAAGTAGGCCTGCCTAGCAGAATACCAGAAGATGCCAGTTCTAACAGCCACAATTGACAGGTGTGTACAGTGCTTTGCTTTGCTCCTTTTAGTGTAGGGTAAGGACAAACAAAGATGCAGTAATCAAGTGGAAGATAGGGACAGGGAAGAGACTTCTGTCTAAATAAAGGGAGCATGCTAGGAAGCAGTAGGGGTAGAATTGGTATGTTAGTTTCCTAGGACTACCATAACAAGTTAACCTGGTTCTTTGTCTAGATCTCTCTTTCCTTTTTCTAATAAAGATCCCAGTCATTTATAGGTACTGGAGGTTAGGATTTGAACATACCTCTTTTGGGGGATACAATTCAACCAGCAACAAGTGAGATGGCACCAACATGGAAGACTCTAATAATAGGTAGAAGAGTATGGGTTTTATTTATAGGTCGGGGGACCACTGGAAATTTCAAGCCAGGGTACTAATAAGATAGCTGTTGCAGGAAGGTCAGGTTGCAAGCAGTATGGCTCAGTATACTGAACTGAAGATGAAGTTCAGAGGCTGTGATGTTAATTAGGTTGCTGTGATGGTGTTCCAGGAATAATGTGAAGAAACATTTATAAAGGAATATGTGGAAGAGTGCATTTTCCTGAGATGGCTGCAACAGTGTCTCTCATACCACTTGCTCTTCTGCATTGAGACCTTCTTCCACTCTTATCAACAGGTGGTGTCTGTTTCTCTATGAATCTGGATAGATACAGTGACAGCTTTGACCAATAGAATAGATGACCCACAGAAAGTGACACAGTACCAGTTATATGCAAGGACCTTTTCTGGCCCAGCAGCTTGAACTCCCTATCCCTTGGAAGATAGCCACCCTGGAGGAAGGTTGATTATCCTGAGATCACCATGCTGTGAGAAACCCCACCACCACTGGGGTACATGGAGAGCACCTGGAATTAGCCAGGATGTGCATGAGACAAAGGAGGTACCGAGGGTACAACATTTAGAGAGGCACTCACGCCCAGGTACATGACATGAGAGTAAGTACCTCCTTAAATTTTGCACTCTAGGAGCTTTGCTCTTACGGAGGCACTTGGGAATGAGTACCTCCTTAAATTTTATGCCCAAGGTACCTCTTCTCTTACCCTACTTGTCACTCTTCCTAGAGGATGATACACCATATGGTGAGAGAGAGCTAGAGAGAGAGAGAGAGAGACAACCTGAGAATGAGTGCAGTTGCGCACAGGAGTGAGTTTGAAGCACCACAGCTTTGCAAGGCATTTAAGTGAGAAAACCATCCTGAGTAGTGATCCTCTGGCCTCAGCTACCAGCGGTGCCAGGTGAGTGAGATGAACCACCGAGCTGAGCCCTTCTAACTTCCTGATCTACAAAATCATAAGTGAACCAAATTGGTTGTTTTAACCACAGAGTATTGGGGTGGTTTGTTATACCACAGTATATTAGTTGAACTACCCTCAAGTCTTGCCAGTATTATGTGATGCTAATAGTTGAGTGAGAAACACCAAAAAGCACTATATTTACTCAGTTCTGAGAGAGTAGAATATGTTTGATCACTACTAGAGAAGGGATGAATACAACAATGAGAGACTGTAGTCACTGGCAGCCTAGGAAATAGAATCTAATGCTTCACTTCTTCAGCTCACTGCTTAAGCTACATAGCTATACAACTCTTAATATTTGAGGTTGGCCAGAACAAAAAGATGTACACACTCACAGTTTGAGTCCTTATAGAAACAAAATCCCTGTCTGTTTTGATCTATGTCATGCAGAGAGATGTGAAATTCCTGTTTTAAAGCAGATGGTCTGAATTCTGAAGCTAAATGAATAAAATTGTCCTTGGATCCCATTAGCCCTCATGTGGGAAGGAGGGGGGGTTCCTATAGCTATTTCTTCTTGGCTTTGAACAAATCAAGCTTTGAATGAAAGGTTTATTTTTATGAAGCCTGAGTTTACTAATTTTTCATTGAGTACCACTGTTTCACGGTAATTTACACATTCTTTCAAATGACTGTTGGCACATTTATTTTTTTTTTCCTTTGAGGCATTTTCTAATTACTTGTAAATGACGATGAGAAAAAAAGCAAATTTGGACAAAAAGTTAAGAAAAGGACTCTTTGGTGGAGGAGGTGTATTACACATAAAATTAAAATATAATAGATACTTTAAGAGCCTTTATTCTATTTTATAGGTTTCTCTGCTTGCTTCTACAAGTGGGCAGTGAGTAAAGGTTTCCTAACCCATTATTCATTTCTGCAGGATGTTAGACATTTTTATGACCTTCTAGAGCACTTATAATCTGTACTACACAATTTAGCACCTAATTATATTCTGTCTCATAATGTTCATTATTATGTCATTGTATGATTCTTGTCCCCTCAAGTAGATTATATGATCTTAAAAGACAAGGACCATGTCTTAAACTTTTTCTGTATTTGCATTCCATCTAGCATAGTGCTGGACACAGTATCCGCTTGGGAAATTTTAATTGATAGAAGTATATTAAGTAATTCTGGTCCCTCAAAGCTCAGTGAATTTGTCTGTAGAGCATTTGTCATGGCTGTGGACACGGAGATATTTCAGCAAGTTACTTTTCCTTTCCTCAACTTTCCTTTTCTTTGTCATCAGTGGAAGTACCAAGGTGACGGGTTGCTTTGACTGGGAAAATGACTTCTTTTCTTTTCCTTCAGTGTCAGACCAGGGCAGGTGAGAAGCAGAGAGACATGCATCCTTGGGCTACCATTCTCATTCTGATGTAGATGATGGTTGGCATTTTTCCTCTTTATTTTTCCAGTTGGACAAGCTAGCTAATGGTGTCTAACCCAGAGAGAGGAGTGGTCTCTTTTAGTTGGGCAACTAGTCTAAATGTGTTGGCAAGCCTTACCTTTATCTTATTTTGCATGAACATGCTGTTTCTCAGGACATCAGATAAACACAATTATTTTTTTCTCATTTTGGTAAAGCATATGTAACACAAAACTAATCATTTTAAGTGTACAGTCAAGTGACATTTAGTACATTCACATTGTTGTGCAAGCATCACCACCATCCATCTCTAGAACTTTTTTTTTCATTCATTTTTTTTTCAGTTCATTCCAAACTGAAACTCTGTCCCCATTAAACAGTAACTTCCCATTCTCCTCTCCACCACCCCTGGCAACCACTATTCTACTTTCTGTCTTTATGAGTTTGACTACTTGTGTTATGTCATATCAGTGAAATCACAGTGTATTTATCCTTTTGTACCTGGCTAATTCACTTAGTTTAATGTCTTCAAGTTTCATCCATATTATAGCATGAGTAAGAATTTCATTCCTTCTTAAGGCTGAATAATATCCATTGTATGTATACATCACATTTTGTTCATCCATTCATTGGTGGACATTTGGATTGTTTCCACCTTTTGGCTACTTTGAATAATGCTGCTAGCAAGATGGGTATACAAATACAGATCACGTTATTATGAGCACCAACACTGATTCAATGTTGCACGGTGAGCAATGTATCCCTCTCAGCCATTAAAATACCTGGAATAATCAACATATCTCTGGAATTTCATAATTTAAATTTAGAGACTTAAGTACTCACTGAGAAAATGTGGCCTGCAACCTTTTTTCAGAGTAGATCCATAACCAATACTTGCATTCAGTGTCTTTTTTTTCTTTTCTTTTTATCTATCAAAATGCTTCTAGTCTCCAGTTTTCTTCCCTCGGATTCCTGCAAGGTATGTCCTCACTGCTATGCAGCAGGACTACAACAATTACATTCTAACTGGCTTGTATACCTTGGATCCCCCTTTTCACCTTTTCTTAGAAAGCACAGCTTTGGTCATTTAACTTTACTGGACAGAACCTTTCCCAGCCCATCACCTACAAGACAAATTGTCTGGCAGTGAAGGCCTCTTTTTTTTTTTTAATTTTTAAAAATGTTTATTCTTGAGCAAGAGACAGAAGACAAGCATGAGCAGGGGAGGAGCAGAGACAGACAGAAACACAGAATCAGAAACAAGCTCCAGGCTCCAAGCTGTCAGCATAGAGCCTGATATAAGGCTTGAACTCACAAACCATGAGATCATGACCTGAGCCAAAGTTGGGTGCTTAACCAACTGAGCCACCCAGGCACTCCAGTGAAGGCCTCTTCTAATCTGGCACCAGCTTGCCTTTCATGTCCTCCTTCTTTCACTTCCTTACACAGACTCCGCCCAAATGTCTTCTCATTACATGCTGGACAAATCATCGTTATCTTGAGCTTTCTCATTGCTGTTTGCTCTGTCATGTATAATCTTTTTTTTTTTTTTTTTTTTTTTTTTTTTTTTTTTTGTGCTGCCTTTAAGTTTGCCCTCAAATCTGTTTCCCTAAATCTTTTTTAAACAACCATGTTTGAAAACAACGGCTTGTTCTTTTGAATATTTGTGCACTCACTATAAGGTTAATTATGGTAATGATGTCTTTGTAATAGCTAATGGTTTTTGAGTTCTCAGGCTTGGGCTAAGTGCTTTGGTAGCAGTAATTCATTTCATCTTTATTGCAATCATATATACTATTATCCATCATACGTATGATAAACTTGAGATTTAGAGATGCTACCCAACTTGTCCCAAATCACATAATTACTAAAGGCGAATCTAGGGCTTAATCCCAAAATTTTTGTTGCTGAAACATCATTTTATTCTTTTTTATTAAAGTTTATTTATTTATTTTTGAGAGAGCGAGCAAGAGAGAGAGAGCAGGGGATGGGCAGAGAGAGAATCCCAAGCAGGGTCTGTGCACTCAGCACAAAGCCTGATGTGGGGCTCAAACTCGCAAACTGTGAGATCATGACCTGAGCTGAAATCAAGAGTAAGATGCCTAACCTACTGAGCCACACAGGCACCCTGTGAAACATCATATTAAATGTATATCAGTCGCCTTAATTAGATTACAGGCCCTTGGGTGAATAGAGTATTTACCCTATGGTATCTCCCATAGGAACTGTCCATAAAGGTCGAAGTTAGTAAAAGATTGCCCATTGACTGGAAACTTCATTTTTCCTTTAAATAGCTCATTGTGGATGTGCATAATTATTCAGTTGGTTATTTCATACTGTTTCTTCAAGACCAGGAAAGCCTGATTAGGTGCACTTCTGAGGTACTTCCTTCTGTCATAACACATCCCATGCTGCTTGTATTTATCTGTTACCTACTTGTCTCCACAACAACATCTTTGCTTGAATTCCTACAGCCTAGAACAGTATCTTGCACATAGGCTGAGTAAATGGTTATTAAATGAATTAACTACATCTGTGGCCATTGTAAGAGTTGGTTTCTAAATGTGTTGCTGTTACAGAGTTGAGCAATGCCTAAGTCCAATGAAGTTGAAGAGGGTATATTTTTAAGGAGGCATAATGGGAATGTAAATGAAAACATTATCTAATTGTACTGCAACTTGCATTACATGATATAATGATATTTGAGTTACTTTTCATGGAGGGTGTTTGAGTATAAGTAGTTGACATCTCTATTCAAAGAATGGAGATTCTGTGACCTAAAGGCATGAGTGTACTTGGTCTGTAGATAGCTTGGGAGCAGGTATGGTTCAAACTTTCATACAATATCCTTTAAAATTAACCAGTTCTCCTTTATTTCTGGATATGTGTTCTCCAAACAAACTTCTCTAAAGTTTTTTTTAATGTTTATTTATTTTTGAGAGAGAGAGAGGCAGAGAGAGAGGGAGACATAGAACTCTAAGCAGGCTCCGGGCTCTGAGCTGTCAGCACAGAGCCTAACATGGGGCTCAAACCCATGAACTGTGAGATCATGACCTGAGCTGAAGTCTGGCACTTGATCGACTGGGCCACCCAGGTGCCTCTCCAAACAAACTTCTGATGAATTATTGGATTTCTCAAATACCTTGATACTTAAAAGACAATGCCATAGAGTGCAGATACTAATATTTTGGTCACTGGAAAAAAGTATATATATTTAAAAACATAGCAGAAGAAAAAAAAATAAAACATAGCAGAAGATTCTTTGTATTTAAGTATTTATAAGTGTGCCATTTCTTTAAAAATTGAAGCAGAAAAGCTTAAGAGTATTAAACAATGGTGATGATACCCCAAAAATTTCCACAGAGATTTTGTTTGAGGAGCCAATAAAACTCTTGATTTCTCTATATAGATAGAAACAGCCACATCTGGCACAGTGCTTTGCCATAGTAGGCATGTAACAAATATTTTTTAATTTTGCCAGTTCAGTAGAATACGGTAGTCTAAGGGAACATTTTCCTGTCATGACACACATGATAGATGTTATTTCAACTTTCGAATACATTTCTACATGCCTACTCAAGGTTGTTTCATGTATACTAGTTGTGATCGTGCTTTCTCCCATTCTGGGGAGAATGTGTATGAGTGTAGAGTATATTATTACCTCTATTATTGTAGAGGTAATACTAACAATAACTGATTGTAATACTAACAATGATAGTAATGCTAATAATAATAACAACAATACTGATACAGCTAGGATATTTTAAGTATCAGTCTGATCACTATTTTGTTTATAACTGTTTAATAGCTTCTTGTTGTCCAGTGTCAGTCCTTAAGCTTTCGTTTGGGACACAGGGCTCGGTATGGTGGTAGTGCCAGCCGCACTTGGGTTATTATGTCCCGGCAGGATGCAGATTCACTCTAGCAAAGGCCTTCAGGCCCCACCACATTCCATGTCACAAAACTATCTGAAAAAACTCAAGAGAAGCGGGAATAACAAACTTGCTGTTCACGGTGGGTTCAGCTTGTCAGACAGGAGTGGTGGGGTATATATAGATTCCTGGGTGCTCAGGATTATGAACTACTCTAGGGAAATCTCAGAGGCAATTTGATAGGAGCCAGCTTCTACCTCAGACCTTCCTGAGGGTTTGTTAAAAATGGAATGACAGAAATACTTTTGACCTGATATGAGGTTAGAGGGACCACACAAGGATACACTTATTTGATTTTGATGGTTTTATTTTTGAGTACCACTCCATTGCTTCCTAGTTCTTTGGCAATTTAATTCTGAGAAAAACTCAACTTTTTTTTTTTGTATCACAGAATTTTAATTTTCATTGAATTTGAGACATTTTAAAACATTTTCTTTTGTCTTTTATAAACCAGTTTATGGTACCTCCTGAAGGATTTCCAAGGTAATTTGGAGCAATTGAGTCACTGATAGACAATCCTTTAATATAGTAAAGAGTAAATAGTAAATAACTAATTGATTTTTTTTTTTTTTTTGTACTCACATTATGGTGTAATGGGAAGAGAGACTAGGTTCAAATCCTGGTTCTACCATTTGCACGTTAGATGTTGGGCAATGTAGTTTGTTCATTCATTCATTCAACAGATTTTACAGAGTTCTTACTTTGTGTCAGACAAAGTATTAAAGCTCTGAGGAGAGAGGTCAAATTGAAATGATCCCTGAACTTTCAGAGATTTTGGTCTATAAGGGGAGATTGGCAACTAAATCGGCAATTACGATAGTGTACCATGAACTATGTACAATGGTGATGCCCTATGGAGCTAACACCAAGGCAAGTGTGAATCAGGGATGGGGGAGGGCATTAAGGAAGGCTTTTCAGGAAAATCCATGGTTAAGCTGAGACTCAAACCTAAGTACAATTTAGTTGAATATAGATATGGAAAGAACATTCTAGCACCATGAATAAAAGCTGATGGAGACATGAAATAATATATTTACAGATAAATATTAGCTATTCAGTATTGCTGATATGAATGTTTTATCTTGAGGAGACAAAGGAGATAAATCTAGACAAATGGTTCCATTTCCTTTTCTCTAAAATGAAGATAATTATATGTATCTCATGGATTTGTTGTAAGCACTCAATGAAACAGTGTATGTAGAGTACCTAGCACATAGCTGCTCAAAAATGTTAGCTCCTTTTTTCTCCCCACCATCTACCTTCCTCTGCCCTTTCTCAATTCAGTTTTTTCTAAGTAGAAAACACCCAATCGATGGATATCAATTTTTGAATAATGGCTGTGTTTAGGAAAGTGGAGGAAGAATCAAAAAGGGTTTAAAACTGTGTCTTTTTTCCCCCTGGATTGTGGTATGTTGAAATGAATGGGGCAGTACTTGGCAGCAGCGTTACTTTATTTTGACACTGCACAGTTTCCTGTGTCATCACAGTCAGTATGTGAGGATGGCCCTGGTTCCCAGAGGGCACTGCATTCTTGGCCTGCCTGTTTGATTTGCTGAGCTCAATGCTGAGCACAGGTCATGCGCACTGGAATGCCTGGAAAAAGTCTTGGAATGATGCTGATGTGTGTGTCCTCTTTTCCTTCACCATTTTGAAGTCTCTGAATTTGGAAGTGCTTCAGAAAGCACCATGTTTAAATATGCATTTTTTTTCCTGGGTAGTAGGTTCATAATTTATGATGCAATAAATATTAAGGATCACTACTTTTGGGGAATTTGGGGTTCACATCTTATGTTTCTTTCAGGAGCTTTGCCTTGGGTTGGGTTCTAATAAGAGATACCTAGTCTAGAGAGATTTTATTTATTCCACTGTTTATTGTTAATAAGAAATTGTTATTGGCGCACCTGGTGGCTCAGTTGGTTAAGCATCTGACTCTTGATCTCGGCTCAGTTCATGATCTCACGGTTTGTGAGTTCCAGCCCCATGTTGGGTTCCATGTTGGGCTCCATGCTGGGTGTGAAGCCTACTTAATTTTTTTAACATTTATTCATTTTTGAGAGAGAGAGAAAGAGTGCGAGCAGGGGAGGGGCAGAGAGAAAGCGAGACACAGAATCTGAAGCAAGCTCCAGGTTCCCAGCTGTCATCACAGACCCCGACGTGGGGCTCGAACCCATGAACCGTGAGATCATGACCTGAACTGAAGTTGGATTCTTTTTTTTTTTTAATTTTTTTTTAACATTTATTTATTTTTGAGACAGAGAGAGAGCATGAATGGGGGAGGGTCAGAGAGAGAGGGAGACCCAGAATCTGAAACAGGCTCCAGACTCTGAACTGTCAGCACAGAGCCCGACGTGGGGCTCGAACTCACGGACTGTGAGATCATGACCTGAGCCGAAGTCGGACGCTCAACCGACTGAGCCACCCAGGCACCCCTGAAGTTGGATTCTTAACCGACTGAACCACCCAGGCGCCCCCAAGCCTACTTAAATTTAAAAAAAGAGAGAGAGAAAAGAAATTGTTATTTATACTCAAATGCACTTTCCCCAAATATTTGTCATCTATAGATATCTTTCATCATTTCTGTCATTCCTAGGTACTTTTTTTTTTTTTTAATGTTTATTTGTTTTTAAGAGAGAGAGAGATAGAGTGTGAGCAGGGGAGGGGCAGAGAGAGAGAGAGGGACACAAAATCTGAAGCAGGTTCCAGGCTCCAAGCTGTCAGCACAGAGCCTGATGCAGGGCTTGAACTCAGGAACCATGAGATTATGACCTGAGCCTAAGTCAGATGCTTAGTGACTGAGTCACCCAGGTGCCCCTGCCTTCTGTTCTATTATTTACTTAATATTTTTCTTTACGTCTCTAGCCTTTGAAAAACTTATATAAATTTAGCCTCATCCTAAGCAAAAATACTTACGAATGCATGGACTTCATTTATATTTTTCTAATACAGATTCAGGCACATGTTAAAATAAAAAAGTAATCTCCTACCTAATACAGAGGTCACTTATGATCTGTTCTCTTCATCTGTTTTGACATACAGCAGCAAAGTAGTTAAAACAGAGACAGAATGGCACACAAAGACTAATGTATTTATTTTTTGGCTCTTTAAGAAAAAGTTTGCCAACCTCTGACCTAAAATTATTTCCATGCCATCACATAGCACACTCTATGAAATGTTAACTGTAGCACTTGTGAAGAGACAGTGTATATTATCTTTAATCACATTTTCCAGAATCAGTAAATACTCTTTTATTTTGGAATTGATATATTCAATTATAAATACTTATGTTCTGAGAACCTTGGTGACAACCTTACCTAAAACCAAAAGAAAAACACAGACATTGAAAATAATTGATATATTTTTAAATAAAGGGAATATTTAAAATATTTAATGGTGCAAAATGCATACAATAAGAAGTAAAAAATTCCTTGCAGGGAAACCCCAATCTCACCTTATAAAAACAACATTCCTTGCATTTCCTGCAGTCATTTTCTGTGCATACTCAAAGTTAAATACATTTTTTGATTCTTTAAAACATTGCTTGTTTTTTTTTTAATGTTTATTTATTTTTGAGAGACAGAGAGAGAGAAAGGACAGAGTGTGAATGGGGGAGGGGCAGAGAGAGAAGGAGACCTAGAATCCAAAGCAGGCTCCCATCTCTGAGCTGTCAGCACAGAGCCCAATACAGGGCTCAAACTCAGGAACTGCAAGATCATGACCTGAGCTGAAATAGGACACTGAACCAACTCAGCCACCCAGGTGCCCCTAGCTTCCTTTTTAAAATGAAAAAAGATACAAATATATACAATTTGCTTTTCTATAACAGGTATATTTCTGTTGTATAGACACCTAAGTAATATGGCTAGTTATAAATTGTTTAATATTACTTCAAAGTGTTTGTTAAGAGCTTTATTGAGATATAATTCACATGTTGTGAAATTCACCCATTTTCACTGCACCATTTAGTGATTTTTAATAAATTTATAGCATTGTGCAGTCATGAGCTCAGTCCAGTTTTAGAACATTTTAATCGTCCCCGAAAGATCCCTCATGCCATTTGCAGTCAATCTGTTCCTATCCCCAGCCCCAGGCAACCACTAATCTACTTTCTGTTTCCATAGATATGTCTTTTCTGGACATTTCACATAAATGGAATCATGTATTATATGATCTTTTGTGTCTGGCTTCTTTGACTTAGCATTTCAAAGTGACTTTAAGGTAAAAGATGGGAAGGTTTCAAATAACCCTAGTTATCTTTATTCTTCTGCATAGGATGCTGTAGTTACAGTCAATATTTAGTTCTCTTTCCTTTAGAAGTTAGCTGTTGACAGGTGACCCAAGATCTGGGTAACTTCTGCAGTCTTGAAATTCACAACTTCCCAAACCTCTTCCCCTTCACACATGTGGAGCCACAGATATTTGTGCAGCAGAGTGAATGGAAGAGGCTGCTCACCACGGGAGGCAACAGGTCTAGGCAGCTCTGTGCCTTGCCAGCCACCGTGAGGGGGACAAGGTCTTGGCACAGCTATAGCAAGTGTTCATCATCCCAGTGTGCTATGCCATGCAAACCAGGAAGTTCACCTGTAAGTCTTATGGCTTTGATGTGATGAGACCTTCTAGGTGTTCTTATGAATGTGCTACAGAGGCCCACCCCCAAGATCCCTTCTCTCAGGGCTGCTTCTCTGTAACGGCTAAAAGCCTGTGCATGGACAGTCAAAATCATTGAGGAATTGAATTATTTTTCTTATAACATTGAGTATAGATTTACCTCTTCCTTTTTTTTTAAGCTTATTTTGAGAGGGAGGGAGGGAGAGAGAGAGAGAGAACGAATGTGCAAGAAGAGGAGGGGCAGAGAGAGGGAGAGAGAGAATCCCAGGCAGGCTCTGCACCATCAGTGCGGAGCTGGATGCTGGGCTCGAACTCACAAACTGTGAGATCATGACGCGAGCTGAAATCAAGAGTCAGACGCTTAACCCACTGAGCCACCCAGGTACCCTTTACCTCTTCCTTTTTAACAACTGAATAGAAGAATTCCAATGTTTTGATACCATAATTTATTTAATCAGTTCATTATTTAGTTTTTCTTATTATTTACTATAAGCTGGTAAATTTCATGTTTCCATTTGCATATTTTTGCCTTCTTATGCAGTAACATTTGTACAAGGGGACTTGTTGGATTACAGGCTGTGCACATTTCAGATGTTGATATATGTTACTTGAAGTGATAGGTTAACTAGTGGTCTCCTGACAATAGCCAATTGTGGTACCCGTGGTGGCTATGCTGTGGGTACAAGAGCAACATTTTTTGTTTTTTTCTTTTAATTTTTTTAACATTTATTTATTTTTGAGAGACAGAGAGCGAGCATGAGCGGGGGAGGGGCAGAGAATGAGGGAGACACAGAATCTGAATCAGGCTCCAGGCTCTGAGCTTTAAGCCCAGAGCCTGATGAGGCGCTCAAATCCGTGAGCTGTGAGATCATGACCTGAGCCGAAGTCAGATGCTCAATTGACTGAGCCACCCACGCACCCCAAGAGCAGTGGTTTTTAATGAGAGGGCGTGAGTGGGTGAGGATAAGTACCTTTCAGAATGTCTTGGGGATGGGAGTGAGCTCGAGTTATCTGACCAGTCTCTTCAAGTGATTCTGATATGGGCACCACAGGATTAGAGTTGGTTTCCTTGTTTTCTACTGAAAAGTATGAATGCTGCTGTGAGAATTGTATTTGGAACTGAGCTCATGAGGGCTGTCATAAAAAGCATTATGGTTTGGGATTTGTTCTGTTCAGTAACTCAAAGAAAAGTAGCCAATAGAGCAGAAGAAAGTGACCCTACAAACTGATGCTAAAAACATCTCTGATCTATGTTGAGAAAATATAAACCGTCCTCAAGAAAGAGTGTTACCCTTGCTCCTTATCAAACGTTCAGTCCAGACTGTCCGTTAGGCATTTTTCTCTCCTAGTATACACTCACTGCTCATGTTAACCTGTGGAAATAAGAGGGATGGGAGTGGGAAATCCACACATGCCCCACCCCTTGTGAGTTGTTGTTTGCATTAAATAACAACCAGCAGCCAGCTGATCCCTGGAAATCTACTTTTGCACTATAATAAAGTAATCCCAGGGTTTAGTTTCAAGTTATAGGACAGTGATACTCAGTAAGGTTTAAGGAGTGAAAAAGATGAAAGAGGATGTTTCTAAGTGGGTGCAGAAATAGTCACAAAGTTAAATATTAATGAATTAAAATTCTTTGAATCACTGTGTACTGTGAAATAAAGCAGCAGTGTGGGTCAACTTCAGAATTCTGGTATTTTCATCTCTGTTGGAATTTTTTGGCAGTGATTCCCAGCTAAAGGTTTATGGTGAATAGAATATACCATTTCTACTGATCAAAGAAAGTTATTTGGTGTCAGAAAGCCACTTGGGAGCCAGAGTGTTTACTGGGTAATTTCTTAATGAGTTCTGGCACATGGTTCTCATCTTTTTAAGAGGGAGGAATGTAACTCGGAATGCACAAAGTCAAACCATGAGTGTTTTGGCAGATGTGGAGATGCAACACAGCTGGAGAAAAACTCCTGTCTTTGAAATCTCATATCTCAAATGCTACATCAATTTTTAAACATGTTCCACTGCCAGTTCAGATTTTAATATGAACAGGAATTAGGGGATGTTTATTGATGTAGTAAGAAAACAGATCAGACTCTATGCACTGGTTGCCCTTTTTGTCTCCACAAATTATTTGTGAGGACAACAAGTGGGGCACAATGAGGGAGGGTAAAAAGGTGCTCTGTTGTTGTTCTGTTGGCACAAAACCCAGCAACCAGGACATCTGAGGTAGTGATTTATCCTGTGACATTTATCCTTCACCTGCTGGATGAGCAGGACTCTGGTTAATCAGGGAACACTAAGCACTGATAAGTATTCTTTTTAAAATGCTTGTTTTCCATTATAAAGTAATACACATTTATTACATAAGATATAGGAAATAAAGGAAAAATTTAGTGAAGATGTTGCTTTGTGCAGCTCCCAGCTTTCTGTCTTTGTCTTTCTGGTCCAGTACAACTTGAATAAAGATCTCATTTCCCCCATGTCACACAATTTCATTCTCCAGTAGCAATCAACAAGCATATATCAAGTTGCACAAACTGAGTCAGGAACTGGACCAGTGCTGAAAATACAAAGGGAATGGAGATTTGTTTTTTGATACACAAGTCCTAATGGGTAGTATACATGATAAACAATTAAACTAGTGATTAAATCTGAGAAATTACAGTATGTCCAGGGCTGAATGAGTCTGTAGAAATAAGAGAAAAAATATAGGCGTCATGGGTCACTAACCGCTTGATCTGATTTGTGCTCTGGCCTTGGCTTCTTTACTTGTGAAATGAAGGGCTGGGTGACATGACATAAACAAGTTGTTTGGTCTGCCTGGGACTTTCCCAGTTTCAGCGCTGAAAACCCCTTACCCCAGGAACCCCTTACTCCCAATTTTAAAACTGAAAGTCCCTTGTCTGAGGATTCCTCAAAGTCCTGGGCAGACTGAGAGTTGGTCAGCCTATTTATGGGCTCCTTCTAATTTTCATATCCTATGATTTCTTAAGTAACAAAATTCAATTGAGTACATTTTAAAGATCTTACTGGCTTTATTCAAGAATTCATGAATTAGGCAGCATTCAATCTAGTAGATGGAATGGAGCTGTGAGGAACTGTACAGAGTGAAAGACTTTTATAAGCAGAACAGGTGGAAACAAGGAAGTTATGCAAGGCAAAAAAGTAAGTTGGTTATTGTAATGTTGTTTTCCTTTAGGGGAATGCAGGGGCCTGTCAAGCAGATTACTTAACTAGTGCTGATCAGCCAATTCATGACTGTTTGATTTAAGATTCCATTTCTGGGAGCTGAAACTGTAATTGAGTCTCAGTTTGGTGATGTGGGGCTTACCATAAGTGACTCCATTTTGGACCTATTGCCTCATTTTTACCAGATTATGTATTGAAAAAAGAGGATTTCACGAGGTTTATATGACCACATGATAAGACACTTAGATTGGAATACTGTACATACATTAACAACACTATTGTTTTCTTTAAAAAAAAAAAACACTAAAGGGTAAGTTATTTAAACACATTTTAGGTAAAAACAGACTTTGTATCCTAGCTTGTGACAAAAAACAATATTATATTTGTGGGGAATATGGGTGTTACTCTTTTAAGAAAATATTTCACAAATAAGTATCTGCCAGCATTTTGTAGAGTTAGAGAGTTTCGTGCAAACAGCTGCCTTGGTTGTGATGCTCAGTTGAGTCTTCTCGGAATCTGGTGTAGTAGAAAGAGTCCTGACTTAGCAGTAAGGCAGTTTTGCTTTTTTGTTTGCTAGCCATTAAAAGCTGGAAAAAATAACAGTATCTTCACTGATAAAATTTGAATAATAACTATTTGGCAAAGTTGTTAAGAAAATCACAGAGAATACTGGTATGTAGTAAATGATCAACAGATACTTGTTTTGTTTCCCTAAGCAGTTTGCTTTCTTTGTCTTTATGTTTGTTTGTTTGTTTGTTTTTTAAGTAGGCTCCATGCCCATCGTGGGGTTTGAACTCACAACCCTAAGACCAAGAATCGCACACTCCACTGAATGAGCCAGCCAGGTGCTCCTCTATAGTTTTTAAATTAATGGGAATTGGATCTGATTGGGACACAAACAAGAAAGGCACTCTTTATAGAACCTTACCCCAAAAATATTGAATGTGAACACTGGTGTATGTATACATATAATATATACATATTTATATATGAATATATATTTCCTATTAATGTTGCCCAAGAGAGCTGAAGCATGTCCTAAATATCACTACTCAAAATTAAGATCCAACCTAAGTCATACCCCATTTAACTGCTGAAAGTAACTATTACAATTTGGTAAACACTGATTTAACTTGTTAACCATGGATTAAGGCTAATGATTTATTTGTATTTTCATGACAATAAAAGAAGCTACAGTTTTGTAGGTAAACTGTATTCGGTATTGATGCACAGGTTACTCTAACAAGGATAATTTTAAGTTTAAAACAAATACTTAAAGTAAAAAATTTTGAACGTACACCAAAAATTATAGGTAATAAGCAATAGTGGTTTTTAACTTATTCTAGGGTGCATATGTTACAAACACTACTGTAGGAAGTAATGACCTAAAGTAAAAATAAGATACACACAGAGAAAAAAAAATCTGATGCCATAATGCATCTGAAAAAAAAAGTAAAAATGCAAAAGTTAGTTATACACGTTCACTGGTGATTTAAAGGCCAAGAGGACCCAACTCCTTGGTGTATAACTATTCGAGCCAGAGATACTCGCCTGTGTTCAAGATAAGCCAGAGATACTAGCCCGTGTTCTAGACAGCAAATGATAGTATTCCTTCCCCAGCTCTACATTTTTACATTTCTTAGCTAGGAGACAAGTGTCAGTTTGTATTACATAGCCCAAGTTATTTTAACATCTCCATGTTCATTTGTCTGTATAGACAAAATGTTGGCCACTGCAAACACATCATTAAATATTTAATTACCTAGTTCGATGCTCATTACCACAATGCTGTTGTGTACCCATTGTGTGCATGTGCGTTGTACTAGGCACTAAGGAGGGGTGAGGATGAAGATAGACTGAACAAATAAAATGGCAGGCATATTTCTTGCCTTCCAAGAGTTTGTGGTTTGCTAGGGAGGCACAGTTTTACAAAATAAAATAAGTAATTTAGTTCAGATTATTTAAATATGAATTTTTAAAACAGTTTCACCCAGAATGAAAAAAAAAATGGGATCAGTGCCAAAGCAACCAGTTTCCAAAGTGATGTTCTAAAACTTTAGAAGTTTCCTTGGAGTAGCAAAAACTTTCCAGGAAGTGAAGCAGTTTATAAATAGTTTCAGATCTTTATGGAAATATACTGAAACTGGCAGAAAATGAAGCCATGGAGCATTTTACAAGACCCACCTCATCAAGATCTTAAAAAAAAAATCAAGTAGAGTTGTCCATGGATTAGATACCTATTTATTATCAGAGACATTCATGCAAAACTACACATAGGACAGTAGGATTGCAACCACAACAAGAAGGTGTTATAGGTATTGAAATTCAGTGTTCTCTTAGGCTGCATCAACCCTAAGACAGAACACCTCTGTTTTTGATAACAGATGAAGAAAGAGACATGTGGAAGAGACAAATTCTGGTAAGGCAGAGCATTTCCTAACAAACACTAAAGGTTATATTTCTAATCTGTGGGCATGGGCTTTAGTTTGCAGTGTTACACAGCTGTTTTTGGATCCGATGGGTTGTTTAGGATTTGGGACATCAATGGAAAAGATTTTGGGATTTTAGAGAACTGGACCTTCAGCGTATCTCAACAGTGTGGTTTGAGGGGTTTCAGGGAAGGCTTCTTGTCTCCTATCAACTCTCATACTTCGGAATAAAAGTCCTATTATTAGCAACTTCTGTGTGAACATCATTCTTTCCCTTTGTCTCTTTTCGAAGGTGGAATAGTTGTTGAGAATGACAGCACTGCCTCTCCATCACCCCTTAGATCAGTGCTTATTAATAAGTTCTTTTTCCTGTTGGATGAGAGAGATGGGAAAACTTGAGAATGCTCCAGAGTATGGAAGGAGGTGGGGGAACAGAGGCTGCAGAAATGGAGTCAGTGTTCTAGAATATGATGGTGCTGGCTTACCAGTTTTTTTTTTTTTTTTCTGGGCTCTGCTGAATAGAACATGGGATTTGTGTACAAGGACATGAGAGCTAAGAAATTTTTATTTTGTGTAGGAAATGTATTCTGTCCTAACTCACTGGGGTGTTGTTAGGATGGACGTAATAATGAAATAATAAGCATTATTCAGCATTGGTAAAGAATATGATTATAATGTTGTGATAGTAGATAAATTATCAATATCAACTGCCACATAAATCTAGGTCAAATGCAATTTAACCGCAGGGGGAAGAAAATAAATCCATGAGACTGCCTTTAGCAAGGTCACAGAGCAAAATAGTTTCCAGCCCTGAGAACTCGTGATTTCCTTCCTGTTTCTTTTCATCTTTATCCATTCTGTATTCCACTATTTTCTTTCTAATGTTCCTTCCCCTTCCCTTGCTTTTCTCAGTAAGGATCTTTTCTATTTGAGACCTGAGGACATTGCCACTGTTTTGGTTATTGCTTTTGCACTTGTGTAGCAGCTTTTAAATTCCCATCTTTTTTAGCAGCTGCAGCCAGACAAACATATGAGTCAGTGGGAGGGGTTTAGAGAAACTGGCTCAGTTCTCCAGGGAGCAGTAACCTTTTGGCAGTCCAACAAACAGAACATTTAAAGTCCAATGACTGCAAAAGCTCTCTCGGTACATGTGATAGCAACTGCAGTTTTCCCAAGGTCTACTAAGAGTTTTTTCAGAGGGAATCAGGTTTCTGCCTATAGAGAGACACATTCCTGAAGGCTTAACTCTGACCTCATAGCTAAAGTGGATACAAAATAAAATCTGGAGACAGCTGGGAAGTGATAAAGGGGGAGGAAGAAACTTGGGGATATGAAAGTGACGGAAAGGTCTTACTAAATGTTCTCTTTGGGTTTTGTTGCCTCTATACCCTATACTCCAAATAGAGAAGCAAAACGAATCTTTCTCCCTTTGTTTTTTTCCCCCTGTAGTTCACAGTACCAGGATCTTTGTCTTTACGCTGGGACCAACCTGGTGGTTGTTGAGGGCTTCCTGGGTTGGGGGGAGGGGTGGGCATTTTCAAATCAACATTTTCACCTATTCATCTTCCAATTGTGGCAGCAGTTTACAGGCTAAGGTGCATCTGTGGCTGTTTCTACTTCAGATGACTAATTGGTACTTGCCTTTTAAAAAATATGCCAGTTTGATCAACCTAATATTAAAAAGAATAAAAAAGATAAGCGTGGGTTGTTGACTTCTACAAGAAACCAATAAATGATTTCTTATTTCTGCATTTCCTTACATTGCTCTTCTGTGTATCTTTTGCTTTCATCTTCGTTGCTTATCATAAAATGAAAAGATTAAGAATCTTCTGTGAAGGGATGACTCATGGAAGGATTTTTTTTTTTTTTTTGTGGCAAGAAGGAACAGTTGGTTCTTCTGATAAATGAGAATATAGACAATACTGTTTTTGATACACATTTTGGTAGGATAAAGTTTCACAAGAAAGTCTGTTTATACTGAAGAAGAAAGTGGTAATTAGAGGGCACTTGGAAAGCCAGAGCCACAGTTCCAATGAAGCTGGAAAGTTTTACTTGATAACCCAAGGTACCAATTGGAGTTCTTGGTTTCAAATAACAGAGAACTTCTGTCTAACATAGGCCAGTGCTTCCCCCCCCCCCCAAAAAAAAAACCTCCAACTTGTTGGAAGGATATTGGGTTTCTCACAATTGGCTAGAGGTCTGGAGATCTGATTCATAAAAAGACTGGGGACCAAGGGAGGCTAAGCAGCTGAGGACACAGCTGGGATCACTCCACTGGCACAGCCTGCTTAGAATTGGCCATTATTCCTGTTGCCATTAACAGTGATGCCCCTGGGCACTCACCACCGTATCACTGGCCACTACCCTCTGCTATGGGGGCCAGAAATATTCTTTTGGTATTCAACTTGACCTCTCTCCCTCTCAAGAATCAAAAGGCCAGTCAGGAGAACCTGACTGGCTAAGCCCATGTCATGTGTGTTTGTCCATACAGCTAGGGATAGTGCCCATTGGGAGAGAGTGTCAGGAGATTGGGAGGTGGGCATTTTCATCTTGAACTCAGTTTTATCTATCTATTTGTTGTCCAACAATGACAAGAAGTCTTCCTGCTCCTTGCCCTTAACTTAGTCTGTTGGAGGTAAAGATATCCACCCTTCTTGTACTCTTGGAGTACTTAGTATATTGGTCTTATGGCATTATTCTGTTTATAATTTACATGTCTATTTTTTCTGACTGGACTGTGAACTTATGGAGAAGAGGGATGGGGTTGTGTTTTTAGCCTTATGTCTATGTGTTTTTAGCCTATAATGTGTAACAAATATTATGTGCTTGAAATATATTAGTTGAGGGGTGCCTAGGTGGCTCAGTCAGTGGAGCCTCCTGACTCTTGATCTGGCCTCAGGTCATGATCCCAGGGTCATGGGATTGAGCCTTGAGTAGGGCTCCACTTCCAGCATGGAGCCTGCTTAAGATTCTCTCTCCCCCTCTGCCCCTCTTCCCTGCTCTCTCTCTCAAATTAAAAAAAAAAAAGTTTTTAAAAAACATATATATATATACACACACACACACACACACACACACGTGTGTGTGTGTATTATATACACATTATATGTGTATATTTTATATATATATATATAATTTATGTTTAGTGATGATGTCACAAGAAGGGCTAATGTAATGATAGTGTAGAATAATAATAGCAAACAGGTATCAATGGAACCCTTATTATATACCGATCATTTTCTCATTTCATCCTTATAACAATCCTGTGAGGTCGGTTCTATCCATTTCTTCATTTTATGCATGAGAAACTAAGGCTCAGGATAACTAACTTGTCCTAGTTTGTATAACTGAAACTGACAGGGCAGGGATTTCAGTCAGGGGATTCTGACTTCACAGCCTATCACCAGAACTGTACTGCCCCCTGGAGGTAAATCAGAGAAGAGGAAAATGGATGGAATCTCAGAGATCTCTAATTTGCTATTCTCTATTCTTAGATGTTCACCTAGAGTGGATGGCATTTATTTGATGATAGAGAAGCCAAGCAATAGTTTTTTATTGATATAAATGAGATCTTTTGAATTTGATACTATCCTAAAGGAACTGCTATTTTATAATAACTTACTTTGCACGGTTGTCATGAGGTTGAAATATATTGTAAATAAAAGGTCTGTCATAGTGCTGCCTTGTGGTTGTTATTATTAATATTGTTGCTGTTGTTTTGATTTCTAATCTAATTCACTAGAGTCAATGACATGCACATAATTAACCACAAGCTGGTAGGAGGACAGGTGAAATAACCCTTGACAATCTTATTTGGGAACTCTGGAGCTGGGTTAGAATTTCACAAGCCCTAAGCCAGAAAATTTTGTAATCATGATGAAATAGGGAGATAGAATATACAGGTCTGCTTTAACAGCACTGCAGTATGTGTGGTGGTCATGGGTGCAGCTTGGAAGTAAGGTCCAGGGTCCATGGTGGGAAAACAATTGCATCAGAAATGATAGAAACCATCTCTCTGGGCTCCAGTTTCTTCATGTACTGGAAAAATAGACTTCTCTTTCTTCTGTTTGGCTGCTGTGAAGATTACATGAGATAATAGAAGGAAAGTCCTTTGACAGACATGAACAGTGTGCATATGTAGTTTGATTTGTTTGTTTGTTTGTTTATTTATTTATTTATTTATTTAAAATTCCAGTATAATTAACAGACACCGTTATATTAGCTTCAGTTGAACAATATAATGATTCAACAATTCTGTACATTTCTCAATGCTTATCATGATAAGTATATTCTTAATCCCCTTCACCTGTTTTCACCCACCCTCCCACCCACCTTTCCTCTGGCAACTAACAGTTTCTTTTCTGTATTTAAAAGTCTTTTTTTGGGGCACCTGGGTGGCTCAGTTGGTTAAGCATCTGAGTTCAGCTCAGATCATGATCTCACAGTTTGTGGGTTCAAGCCCCACGTGGGGCTCTATGCTGACAGCTCAGAGCCTGGAGCCTGCTTTTAATTCTGTGGCTCCCTCTCTCTGCCCCTCCCCCACTCATGCTCTGTCTCTCTCTTTCTCCCTTTCTCTCTTTCTGTCTCAAAAATGAATAAACATTTAAAAAATTGAAAAAAGTCTTCTTTTGTCTCTTTTTTCCTTTGTTTCTTAAATTCTGCATATGAGTGAAATCATGTAGTATTTGTCTTTCTCTGACTTACTTTTCTTAGCATTATACCCTCTAGGTCCATCCATGTTGTTGCCAGTGGCAAGATTTCTTTCTTTTCTATGGCCGAATAATATTTCTTTGTATGTATATACCACATCTTCTTTATCCATTCATCTTTTGATGGACACTTGGGCCGCTTGCATAATTTGCCTATTGTAAATAATGCTTCAGTAAACATAGGGCATATATATATATTTTTGAATTAGCGTTCTCATATTTTTTGGGTAAATACCCAGTAATGGAATTGCAGTCGTACGATAATTCTATTTTTGATTTTATGAGGAACTTCCGTACTGTTTTCCATAGTGGCTATACTAGTTTACATTCCCACCACAATGTGCACAAAAAGAAGTGCACAAGCACTTCTTTTTCTCCACATTCTCACCAACATTTGTTATATCTTGTGTTTTTGATGACTAAAGCCATTCTGACAGGTGTGGGATGATACCTCATGTCGTTTGATTTGCATTTCCTTGATGGTTACTGATGTTGACCATCTTTTTGTGTGTCTGTTGGCAGTCTGTATCTTTTCTTTGGAAAAATGGCTTTTCAGGTCCTCTACCCACTTTTTGATCAGATTATTTATTTTTTTGGTGTTGAGTTATGCTTCTTTATATATTTTGGATATTAATCTCTTACTGGATACGTCATCTGCAAATATCTTCTATTCAGTAGGTTGCCCTTTTGTTTTGGTCATGGTTTCCTTCACTGTGCAAAAGCTTTTTATTTTGGTGTGGTCCCAATCATTTAATTTTACTTTTGTTTCCCTTGCTTGAGGAGACATATCTTGAAAACTGTTTCTCTGGCTGATGTCAAAGAAGTTACTGCCTATGTTTTCTTCTAAGAATTTTATGGTTTCAGGTCTCACATTTAGATCTTTAATACATCTTGAGTTTATTTTGTGTATGGTATAATAAAGTAGCCCACTTTCATTCTTTTGCATGTAGCTCTCCAGTTTTCTGAACATCATTTGTTGAAGAGACTGTCTTTTTCCTACTGTGTATTCTTGCATACTTTGTTGTAGATTAATTGACCATAAAAGTGTGGGTTTATTTCTGGACTCTATCCGTTCCACTGATCTATGTGTTTATTTTTGTGCCAGTACCATACTGTTTTAATTACTAAAGCTTTGTAGTATATCTTGTGATCAGGGATTATGATACCTTCAACTTTGTTATTCTTTTTCAGGACTCCTTTGGCTATTTGGGTTTGGCTTTTGTGGTATGTAGGGTACTATGTTTATAAATATTTGTGGGGAGAATTTTCAGTGGCTGCTATTACCACCATGGTGACAAGTCATGGAAAAAATATTGTACTACTCTATACGAGATGAAATCTAAGAAAAAAAGTCTCTCCAATATAATTGAAACATTTATCATAACCATAAGATTGGTCAAAAGATGGAAAAAAATTATAGCTTGAGGAAGGAGCTTGCTTGGTAAACTTCTAGTGTTATCTTGTCAGTCATTAGAAAATATTTTGCTTAGTAACCAATACTATAATAT
>NW_026058691.1:0-19488 GCF_023721935.1 Panthera uncia
TATTATATATTATATATATGTTTTATATTATTTGCTTTCCTTACCTTATGTTCATCTGTTTTATATCTTGAAGTCCTCATATGAGTGAAGTCATGATATTTGTCTCTGACTAATTTTGCTTAGCATAATACCTTCTAGTTTCATCCACATTGTTGCAAATGGCAAGATTTCATTCTTTTTGACTGCTGAGTAATACTCCATTGTATGTATGTGTGTGTGTGTGTGTGTGTGTGTGTGTGTGTGTGTATATATATATATACCACATCTTCTTCATCCATTCATCTGCTGATGGACATTTGCGTTCTTTCCATACTTTGCCTATTGTCAATAGTGCTGCTATAAACATTGGGATGCATGTGTCCCTTCAAAACAGCATACCTGTATCCCTTGGATAAATACCTAGTAGTGCAGTTGCTGGGTCATAGGGTAGTTCTATTTTTAATTTTTTTGAGGAAACTCCATACTGTTTCCCAGAGTGGCTGTACCAGTTTGCATTCCCACCAGCAGTGCAAAAGAGATCCTCTTTGTCCGCATCCTCGAGAAGATATTTGCAAACAACATATCAGATAAAGGGTTAGTATCCAAAATCTATAGAGAACTTATCAAACTCAACACCCAAAAAACAAATAATCCAGTGAAGAAATGGGCAAAAAACATGAATAGACACTCCTCCAAAGAAGACGTCCAGATGGCCAACTGACAGATGAAAAAGTGCTCCACATCACTCATCATCAGGGAAATAGAAGGGCTATTCTTATCTCAATTTACCATAAGAAATTATTCAAAAACACATTACCTGGTTATAGGAATTGGAGGAAAAGTAGTTCACTACATGAGCATGAACTCAATGCTTTAATCAAATGAGTAAACCATCATTTTGGTTCTTACTCTCAAAGCAGGACAATCTCCACAGGCAGATCTCTCACTCAGATTTTAGTTCATCTCAGCAAATCCATTACCAGTAGGCTCATGTTATTACATAGAGCCTACCACACTTAATAACAATAGAACTGAAATATTTTGTAAATTATGCGTCATTTTAGATGATTGGAAATATGACATTGGGGCACCTGGGTGGCCCAGCCGGTTAAGTGTTCAATTCTTGGTTTTGCTCAGGTCATGATCTCATGGTTCGTGGGTTCAAGCCCTGTGTTGGGCTCTGTGCTGGCAGTGGGGAGCCTGCTTGGGGTTCTCTCTCTCCCTTTCTCACACCCGTCCCCTCCTTGTGCTCTCTTTCTCTCTCAAAATAAATAAATAAACTTAAAAAAAAAGAAAATATGACATTAAATATCAGTGGGCATTAAATGATGAACGAGTTAGTGCTAGAGGAAAACAAATTCCAGTTTCCTGCTCCAAGAAACATTTCATGCCCATGACTAAAATTTAGGGTTTTGTTTCCAAGTTAATCACAAAACTTATGCTGATTTAGAGATCTTTATGCATTCAACAGTTAAGGAAAACACCTATGTGAGCAACCTGAATAAAATCTCTCTTCTAAGTATGAAAAAGTTCAAAATGAAGCTATGTTTGTGATTTTATGTTCAGCTTTAAAAAGATTACTCTCAGTGAATAGAAAATACTTGTTGTTGTCAAAAGAAACGTTATGGTCCATTAATGCTCCTGGTGAGAGCATTTAAATATTTCATTGTTATAGAGAACCCATCATTCAAATCACTGAATATTTATTCCCCTTTCATGTGTTAAAAACAAGGTTAAATTACAGAAGTTATTCATTAAAGATCTATTTAGCCTATAAGAAGCAAATGAAGCTTTTCCAACTACAAATAATCCTGGCCTCTTGCTCCATTTTTAGCATGCTAGCAAATGACAGACTGCTATGTGACGAGCTAGACAGCTATAGTGAACCCAATGTGCTTTTGGCACCAAGTCAAACAGTGTTCTATCAGGCAACGCTACTGCCTACTCTCTAATGTGACACCTAATTCTATCCATAACATCACATTCAGGTTCCAGATAAGTTTCACTATTGACATGTTCCTCTTAGCATCAAGTGACAAGAGAATGTGTCCAGTAAAAAGTTTTGAACTTCAGACACACCGGAAGCATGACAACCTAATCTGTGTTCAACTGAGCATTATGGTCAACTGATAAAAATGTAACAAGTGACAACCAGTTGTAGAAGTTGATTCTAAGGCAAGTGCAAAGGGCGGACTACCTCAAATGGCTCTAGAACATATTACAATCCATCTGAAACAATGCATCAACAAGTAGGAGAGCCAGAGAGTGACAATAGCACAGCAGCTATTTTTGATCCTGATAGAGCAGAGGAGAAGAGGCAAGTTTGAGAATGACTGAATAAGCTATAACCCACAAATGATCTCTAAAGTAGCAGCATTTTCTAAAGGAAAGACATTGGTACAGAAATTTTACCTGGACGTTTTCAGGCAATATTGTTTCATTTCATGAAAATGTAACGTGACTTATGAGAAAAAATGCTAATCTCCATTTGCTGACACCTACCAGATACCAGACCTTGTATCACGGCCTTTATTTCTTTAACATATTTAATTCCGGTGACAAAAACCTCAAGATAGTCATTATCTTCATGTTTTAGGAAAAGTTAGTGTCAGGAACTAAGCGACTTGCCCAAGATCACAGAGCTAGCAAGTGGAGGAGACAACATTTAATCCCAAATTTATGTCTCAAAGTCCAAGCTTCTTTCCTATTAACGAAATGTTTGAATTCTATATCAAATGCTTTTGTACATATACAAAGAAACATGTATATAGACCGATGAATACAAATATCTTTAGAGTATTGTCATATACAATTTCTTGGGCATCTTGAAAACTGTAATAGGCACTATAAGGGGCAAAAGCTATATTGACCATATTTCTGCTTATCCTACTCACTATTTTGAAAGAGTGAAAAATCATAGAATCATGAAAAAAAATGGAAATACATTTAAGAGAAAAAGCGTTGTTAGTATAGGCTAAGAATATGTAAATGATTTTATTTAATTTTCTGAGATTGATTTTCCTAATACTGAAAACAAACTTCCTAGGGAAGGTTAAGCATTAAATATTTTTTATAAGCTATAGAAATAAATCATGAGGATTCTTTTTGAGGAGAAAGCATCAGCACTCAGTGAAATTTTGGATATCTCAGAGAAAATTCAAAAATGCTCTCATATTATTTGCCATAAAATAAGCAGCTTTGGGGATGCTGCAGAAGGTAGATTAGCAGGATGTACAAACTAGCCAAAATGATGCAGACACTAGAGGCTGATTTCCTAGAGAAAAAAGCTAAAAATACACTTATGCATCAAAGAAAGTTCTGGAGATTGGCATTTACTCTATTATGGTTTTCCTCTAGTTTGAAAATAAGAATGGAATCCTCTTCAACTTATTGAGACTGATGATTCAATCACAACACACCATCTGATTACCCTCAGAAGTTCTCTTCAGCTGTCCTCAGTTATGTTTTGGTATTATTTCCTTCTTTGCTTTGAGTCAACTTAGTAGGAGGTTTAGAATGTCTAGAATGTGTGTCCCTGGTAGCTCAAGAGAAAAGCCAGGTGAATAAAAGCATTTGTATCTTTAGGTGACAAAAGAGCAAAGAAAGATCTTTTTCTAATTAGCTGTGCAAACTTCAACTCAGTGCTTTGTTTGTGCCTCACTTCCCTCCACTATAAAATAAGGGCATAGGCTGGATGGCATTTTCAAATGTATCAGTTCTAACTTCTACAGTCTTGTATATGAAGCTGTTAACTGTGGCTAACTCCAAGGAGTGGACCCTGGAACTATCACCTTCCTTGTTCTATGCCTTTATTACAATTCTTGTTGCCTTATTTTTAAATAATGATATGTATTACTTTCATTAACATCAATATTGATTTTTTAATCCGTTATTTTGTGATAACTGACACAATCATTCTATTACCCTCAGGGCATACCATGGCAAATATCCACTAAGGGTCCTCTAGAAATAATCCTGAGCCCACACACTTGAATCCCTAGCCGAGCAGCCTCCTGTCCTCCTTTTACGCTCAGAGGGGATTGATTTCATTGGTGCTTTCAGTAAATAAATACCCCATTCTTTTCCATCTTTTCCTTTCTCTCCCAACTTATTTTACATATTCCAAAAACCAACTTCACTGGGCCCCTCACACTATCTGACCAAACTCAGTGTGATTTGGCCCTCTGAAAAGAAAGCCTTTGCATTTCCCTTTTGATCGCTTTAAGAGTATGTCAACCTCTCAATATCACTCTCGTTCTAGCAAGAATAAGTCTGGTCACCACTGCCAGGGAGTTATCAAATTTCTCTGGCTTTTGTGATAAGCGTTTGGGATTTCAACTAACTGAGGGAGGCTCCCTGAGACTGTCGCTGCAGGTGGATTCCCTGAGTTATCTGCATCTGCCCCACATCTCCCTGCATCAGTGGAGCGAAGGCCCCGACAGCTAGATTATAATGTTGCCTTTGTGTCACAGGGAAAACTTGTCTATTTCTCTGTCAAATGTAAATTTACTAGGTCTGGCATCCACCAGGTAGTTTTGAGGAAAGAATGCTTTGGAGTGGATCAGGTTCAAGTTTCGAAGCCAGTTCTTTTTGTTTTCTTTTGTTCTTAAACAAGTAATTTAAACCATTTCCTTAAAAAAAAAAAAAAAAAAAAAGGATCGCTTTCCAAGTCCAAAAAGATGAGTTCGACAAATTTCCTTCCATTGGTTTCCATGTTGATAACTGACAGTATAGATTCTGTTTACCCAGCTATGAAATTTTGAAGAATAATTCAGGATTTGGGTACATGACCCACAGAGTATCAGGCTCCAGTTCCCTCCCAGTGTTGTAAGTAGAATAATTTCATCTCACTTAGCTGGTGAGATTTAACGTTTCAAATAAAAGAGCAACTAGGGCACTGGAAAAGGAGACCCGTTACCTCTTATTTTCCCTCCATTCACTCTCCAGTTCTCTTCCAAGAGCTAATGTTACTGTTTTGCTCCCAGGTACCTACCACCACTGCCTACCTGCTCTTCAAAATTGACTTCACTTTGCACAGTATCACAAGTGCAACATTTAGAATCACATTTCTCACCAACCAACTATAAGAGGTTGTTCTCCAAAGTAAGAGTTGTTTTATGTATTCAGTTCCTGAGGATGTAGGAACAAATTACCGTACACTTAGTGGCCTAAAACAACGGAATATCTTCTCTCACAGCGCTGAAGGCCACAAGTCTGAAATCAAGGTGTCAGCGGGCAGCATTCTCTCCAAAGCCCTCAGGGGAGTATCCACCCTTGCCTCTTCCACCGGCTGGTGGCTCTAAACATTTTCTTGGATCCTGATGGCACCACTCTAATCGTTGCCTCCATGATCATATTATCTCCTCTTCTGTATGTCTTTTCAGTGTGTCTGTATAAAGTCTCCTTCTGCCTCTAGCTTATACAGTGATTAGGACTTTTGTGATGGTATTTAGGCCCCACTAGATAATCCAGGGAAATCTCTTCATCTCAAGATCCTTAATGTAGTCACCTCCACAAAGACCCCTTTTGTCAAATAAAGTAACATTGACAAATTCCGGGGATTAGGAATTGAGATCTTTCAGTGACCATTATCCAATGTGCTACACTCAGCCATAGAAGGTCTGGGTCATAAGTAATCTTACTTCTTTGAATCTTTAGAAGAAGGAGTTTATGATTTCTCTCAATGAAGAGTTGATGTCAAACATCTCTGTGTCCATTTATAGAATATCAGCCTACATTGTCCCTTATCAATTCTGAGTATTTGTCCCAAGACAGGGCACTGTCCCTAAACTTTCCCTACTTTAGACCGATTTCTCTACCTCCTTCCTATGTCTTCTACACATCCTATCCTCTGAAAAGCAATACTTTTTCATTAATAAAAATATTTATTATAGTGAATGCTACCTTTATCTCCCCATGTCCCTTCCTTCATCATGTACTTCTTTAGCCCCCATAATGCTCCAAGATCTGTAACAGCCACTGACTTTTAATCTCAAAGTCTCTTATTCTTAATTTACTTAGGAATCCTAGAGACTTGTATGAAAACATTTTTGTAGGCTGTTTTGCCAGTCAAGTCTTCAAAATAGATCGTAGGTGTGGAGAGGTATAACCAAGCCTCTGAGAGTAAAGGACTACCAGACTTCCCCTGTTGACATCCCAAAATTTCAAGTACCTTTTTGAGACACTCACTACATCCCCAGAGGTAATGTCAGTAAAATTCAAAGCTAGCCAGGATGTCAGTGAGTAACTAAAGGTAGAATGGAATAGTTTACCTGAAGGGTCTCTTCACCAAAGGAAGGTGCCACTATCAACAATCTACCATGGGGAATGGTTTCTTAAGGAAACTAAGTACTCACAGTCCAGAAGAAAATCTATCTAACATGGAGATCCAAAAATCAACTCAAAGGAATTACCAGATGAGCAGGAGGTCCCATTGACAAGGTAGTTAGGCAGGGAGATAGGTGAAGGGAATCTTACTATAGAGAAGCCAGTATGTTGTCAGAAATTTTCCTGAGCTTATTTTTCTAATTATAAACTTAAGGTATATGTGTGGAAAATTTGGAAATTGCAGTGATGTGTTTCAGAAGACTTAGTAAAGTCATTCATAGTTTCTATCACCCAGACAAAACCATAATTAATGTTTTACTGTGTCTTCCCCATTAAGTCCTTTTATAAAATACATGTTTATTATAACATAGAAGATACTTTATTATTTTGCACCCAACTTTATTTTTGTTCATTGTTGCACGGAGACCATTTCCCAATTTTATTAGGTATTCTTTGCAAACGTGATTTCAATGAGTGCATAATTATCCCATCATGTAACTTTACCTGAGCATTCTTTATTGTTGGATATTTGTTTCAGATTCTATGCTATATAAATAATGTTGTAGCAAATGTCTTAGTGCATAATCCTTTATATGGATCATTGATTATTAGTATAGCAGAAGCTCCTAGATATAAAAATACTAGGTCAAGAAAATTAACACTTTAAGACTCCTGACACATAGTAAAAAAATATTTCGTATAGTTTCTGGCATATAGAAAGTACTGATTAATGCTAGTGAGTGTTTAATAATAACTTCTCGTTCAAAAATATTACAGCAATTTATATTCTTGTTGCCATTCCCTCTTTAACTACAATTTTGTTAGAAACACATTTCTGAATCTCCTTTGAAATTTGGAGATGAATTCCAAGTTCTGGCCACCCACCAATACCAACTACCTACTCCCAGATTCGGTATTGGTTTCAGGTGTAACACGTGGTATGTTTCAATCTCTCTAAACAAGTTTCAGAAATATTCAGGCAACCCCTGTGTAAAACTGATCCATTAGAGCCATGCTGTATAGAGTATACATTTTCTGAACTCTGGGTTTCAAGAAAAGAACTAAACACCTAGAACTCAACAGACGGCACAGATATCTACACCCAAATGGGAAGTGTTCTGTGTGGTTTGATATCCCCTAAGGAATAACTTTCTATGTTATCCAAGCCTTGTCCACTGAGAAACTACCAAGGTAAATTTTCTATTTCATAATGCACTTAGCATATTGTCACTATGAACATTTGCTCCTCTCTCCCCGATTTTGAAAGGTACTTTTGGTTTAATACATGGAGTTGTGTTATAGTTCCTTGCTTTTGAACATGGGAATGATTTATAAGGGTTTCTTACAAGTGTGTGCTGTGCAATCTGAAAGGGTTGACCTTTCATCAGTCTTAAAATTGGGAAGGAATTAGCTCATTAAAAGGCAATCTCATATCCCTTATTCAGCTGTCATGAAGTTCAACTTGAAATACAATGCATTTTAAGCCTAAGCATGTATTCTATCCAAGTATGGATTTGTTATTATACCATGCTATTATAATGGTAGTTAAATGTGTTTTGTGTAATTCTATGAAATGTCATCCTAATATTTCTTATAGTAGCAAGGATTCAGCTATACTGTAAGAAAATAACATCCTCTTATGAATTTCTCTCATTTGATCACTAAATCTACATGTGGCCATTATCCAAGTCTCTCAGCTCCACTATTACAAGTGAATTCTACTGTATAACATCATGATATACACACATTACATCAGTTGGAACAATCATTTCAGTTTAAAGGTCAGGGGTGGAGTTTCTGCCCATAAGCACATAATTCTTCACAGCACAAACCACGTGTTCAGCATTAGATTCAAGAACTAAGAACTCTGTTTAGGCAGGAAACACATCTTATTCAACTTTATAAGTGCTTAGCATGGTGCACATAATAGAGGTTATTTTTCTAAAAGGAAGGGAAAGAGGGCAGGAAGTTAAAGAAAAAGGGAGGGAAGGTAGGAAGGGAGAGAGAGAAGAAGGAAGTCAGGGAGGGAAGAAGAAAAGGAAAAAGGAAGGACAGAGATTGAAGTAAAACACAAAATGCAACAATTTACTTGAGTCTCCCGCTCACGTGTTTCTGGCCATCTTTGGTGTTACAATTATTTATGCTGATTCATGAGCATTGTCATACATGATCTTGATTTACTCACTTGGCTTAGATGTCTTTCATTGCTGATTTTGCCTTTGTAATACAACCTACGCGTTTTTTAGGCTGTGATTTCTGGGCCCAATTACTACCCCTAGTCTGTGTTCAAATGGCTTTCTTTCTTTATTCCAGGGTCTTCCCTGTGCACCATTTGTTTGGTTTGAAATTTTCTAACCCAGACCTTGGTAAAATTCCCTTGAGCTGAATATTAATGTCACAAAAATTCTGGCTGGTCCAGCTATTCTAAGAGAATCTATATCTAAATTTTCCTAGAACTCTAAGTTTTTAAATGCTCTGGAAGTAAGTATAAATATCTTCAAGACTTTGCAGCAGCAGCCAACAGACCTCAAAAAGTATCCTTATGAGCAGTTTGGGAAGGACGTTTAGATCTCCACAAAGAATAATTAATGTGAAGGTAATTGAATATGGACACCCAAACATAAGCTCAAGCCTCTCGGTGTTTCTCTCCTCCTCCCTCCTCCCTCCCTCTCTCTCTAACACACAAGCACACATCAACAAGTGTTTGAGTGTTATTCCTTAGACTTAGGTACTCCATCTGTGATGATGGTAGAAAGAATATAAACTTATATTTCAAATATGAGCTCTAATATTTACAATTGTGTGATACTAGGGTGCCATTTTTTTTTTATTTTTTATTTTTTTAAATTTACATCCAAATTAGTTAGCATCTAGTGCAACGATGATTTCAGGAGTAGATTCCTTAGTGCCCCTTACCCATTTAGCCCATCCCCCCTCCCACTACCCCTCCAGTAACCCTCAGTTTGTTCTCCATATTTATGAGTCTCTTCTGTTTTGTCCCCCTCCCTGTTTTTATATTATTTTTGCTTCCCTTCCCTTATGTTCATCTGTTTTGTATCTTAAAGTCCTCATATGAGTGAATTCATACAATTTTTGTCTTTCTCTAATTTCACTTAGCATGATACCCTCCAGTTCCATCCACATAGTTGCAAATGGCAAGATTTCATTCTTTTTGTTGCTGAGTAATACTCCATTGTATATATATGTGTGTGTGTGTGTGTGTGTATATATATATATATATATATATATATATATATATATATACACACCACATCTTCTTTATCCATTCATCCATCGATGGACATTTGGGCTCTTCCCATACTTTAGCTATTGTTGATAGTGCTGCTATAAACATGGGGGTGCATGTGCCCCTTCAAAACAGCATACCTGTATCCTTTGGATTAATGCCTAGTAGTGCAATTGCTAGGTCATAGGGTAGTTCTATTTTTAGTTTTTTGAGGAACCTCCATATTGTTTTCCAGAGTGGCTGCACCAGCTTGCATTCCCATAGGGTGCCATTTTTAAATGAAAGATTTATTGTAAAGAAATTTACTTGGGTGCCTGGGCAGCCCAGTTGTTTAAGTGTTCAACTCTCAGTTTTGGCTCAGGTCATGATCTCATGGATTGTAAGTCTGAGCCCTGCACCTGAATTTGCATTGGCAGTGCAGAGCCTACTTGGGATTCTCTCTCTCCCTCTGTCTCTCCCCAAACCCTGCTCTCTCTCCCTCCTGCCATCTCTCTCTCTCTCTCTCTCTCTCTCTCTCTCTCTCTCTCACACACACACACACACACACACACACACACACACAAAATAAACACTAAAAAACAGAAATTTACTTTATAGGGTATAATTAATTTTATAATTTGCTTTAGAAGTTATAAAAGTAGAACTATTTCAAAATTATTTTGTTTATTCAAATAAATTAATGTTAAGGACATCATTTTTATCATCCATATTTAGGGTTTTAAATATTTAATTTACCTTCTTACTAATTTATTTTTACTCAGGTCTTTATTTCCTAAAGGCTATTATCACAGAATATCCCATTTCTTATACCTTTAAGAACTTCTAAAAATCAGAGGATTTGAGGGTTAAAATACTGCTTTCTGAAATTTTATCTCCTTTGATTTTGAAATTCCATGGAAATAAATTCTCATGTCCTTCAAATTGCATCAATTGCTTATAAGTTGACTGCAAATTTTTACTTATGAATATTACAAAGTATAGTCAATTAATAATCAAGAAGATAGAAACCCAAGCTTGATTATTTTGGACTGCATGTGATCTATGGAGATCATTACAGATGCAAAAGGGGCACTAAGATTTCAGAACCACCTGGCACAGCAAAGACTATCAGGAAAAATTAAGGGCAAAGACAGCAGCAAGAGTTACATGATAATAATCACATAAGTTTATTTTTTTAAGTAATCTCTACACCCAATGTGCGGCTCAAACTCACAGCCCCAAGATCAAGAGTCACATGCTCCACCTACTGAGACAGACAGTTGCCCCAATTGGTCACATAAATTTAGGTAACACTTAAAGGCAGTCAAATTTACTTTCTTTTGTACTATTCTCCTACCTAACTTTCTCTTTAATCTAATAAAATACCTAAGAAGAACCTTACAAAGGTCATGCCAGGGTTATGAGTTATTGAGAGAGCCAAGAGGGATTTGGGACTCAAAACTCACAGAATTGAAGGTCCTAAAATGGGATCCAAAGCAAGAAGCAACATTACTTCCAGGATTTGGAAGTATACAAAAGCCAAAGATCAAAATGAACTGAATAGTTGATTAAAAGTTCAGGGATAATGGCACAAAAACAGAAAACTGGACAGAATGAACCTGGACCACTTTCTTACACCATACACAAAGATAAACTCAAAATGGATGAAAAACCTAAATGTAAGACAGGAAGCCATCAAAAACCATGAGGAGAAAGCTTTGATCTTGGCCACAGCAACTTCTTACTCAACACGTCTCCAGAGGCAAGGGAAACAAAAGCAAAAATGAACTACTGAGACCTCATCAAAATAAAAAGTTTCTGTACAATAAAGGAAACAATCAGCAAAACTAAAAAGCAAGCAAGGGAATGGGAGAAGATATTTGCAAATAACATATCTGATAAAGGGTTAGTATCCAAAATCTATAAAGAACTTATCCAACCCAACACCCAAAAAACAAATAATCCAGTGAAGAAATGAGCAAAAGATACGAATAGACACTTCTCCAAAGAAGACTTCCAGATGGCCACCTGACACACAAAAAAATGCTCCATATCACTCATCATCAGGGAAATACAGATCAAAACCACAGTGAGATATCACTTCATACCTGTCAGAACGGCTAACATTAACAACTCAGGCAACAACAGATGTTGGCGAGGATGCGGAGAAAGAGGATCTCTTTTGCACTGCTGGTGGGAATGCAAGCTGTTGTAGCCACTCTGGAAAACAGTATGGAAGTTCCTCAAAAAATTAAAAATAGAACTACCTTACAACCCAGAAATTGCACTACTAGGTATTTATCCAAGTGATACAAGTATGCTGTTTCGAAGGGGTACATGCACCCCCATGTTTATAGCAGCACTATCAACAATAGCCAAAGTATGGAAAGAGCCCATGGATGAATGGATAAAGAAGGTGTGGTATGTATACACACATACACACACACACACACACACACACTGGAGTATTACTTGGCAATCAAAAGGAATGAAGTCTTACCATTTACAACTACGTGGATGGAACTGGAGGGTATTATACTAAGTGAAATTAGTCAGAGAAAGACAAATATCATATGACTTCACTCATATGAGGACTTTAAGATACAAAACAGATGAACATAAGGGAAGGGAAGCAAAAATAATGTAAAAACAGGGAGGGGGACAAAACAGAAGAGACTCATAAATATGGAGAACAAACTGAGGGTTACTGGAGGGGTAGTGGGAGGGGGATGGGCTAAATGGGTAAGGGGCACTAAGGAATCTACTCCTGAAATCATTGTTGCACTAGATGCTAACTAATTTGGATGTAAGTTAAAATAAATAAACAAATAATAAAATGAAAAATTCAGGGATAAGATGATCATGAAATTAAAACAAGTTGGATTCCATAAGTAAACTCCTAAACATTTCCTGCTCTGGCATGCCTGAGACAAACCCAGCAGTATGAGGCAAGTGAATTAAGACCAAAATATAATAAACAAGCTATTATGACAAGAGTAAAAAAGCATGTGCTAACCAAAAATGACCTATTTCCCACATGGATTGGCATAATACTTCCATTTATATACCATTAGTATGCTGCAGATGATCTTTTGGGCTCAATTGCGTTTTCTCTCTGTCTTTCAAAATTTTTATGTGTGTCTGCTTTTATGTCTTTTATGTCTGTCTGCTTCTCCTCTATGTAATTTTGATTGAAAATAATATTCAAACATTGTCTGTCTATCTGTCTGTCTGTCTGTCTGTCTGAAATTGAGCTAAGGATACAGAATACAAAGCTGAAAAAGAAATTCTATGCCTTGAAGGAAATTTGTCAAAAATAGTGTGGAAAATGAACAGATTAAGCAAATAAATGTAACAAAGTGAAGAGTAAGGTAACTGGTAGAGTCAAGTCAGAGGAAGGAGAGATTACACTCAGTTGAAAAGATTCAGAAAAGGCTTCGTGAAGAAGGGACATTTCAGAAAGAACCTTAAAATGATTAAGACTTTTGTCAAGTAAAACCAGGGCAAGGGTTATTTGCTGGCAAATATGCAATCACTGAATATTTTGAAAAAGAATAGTAGACATTGGGCATCAGAAAGATGTCATCCTCTGTAACCAGAGCTTGACAAACAAGAGCTAAGGAATTGCCTCAACATTTTTAGTGGCAATTTTATTCTTTCCAAGGGGAGATTTTTATACTCTAAGACTTTTTAATTTCAGCAACCCTCACATATTCAAAGCTGATAATAAATTGGAGTGCCTGGGTGTCTCAGTCAAGTTAAGTATCTGACTTCGGCTCAGGTCATGATCTCACAGTTCATGAGTTCAAGCCCCACATTGGGCTCTGTGCTGACAGCTCAGAGCCTGGAGCCTGCTTCAGATTCTGTGTCTCCCTCTCTCTCTCTGCCCCTCCCTTGCTCACACTGTCTCTTCCTCTCTTTCAAAAAATAAGTATTTAAAAAATTACCAAAAAAACTGGTAACAAATGTTATGGAATGAAATTTGAACAATTGTCTGTTCCTTGTTGATAACCAATCTTTGGTTATCTTTTGGTTGATAATCATTCTAAGGAAGTGTGTGTTTTCTCTAACTTTGCATAGCTCTCATAAAATTTTTCAACTCAAATCTAGCAAGAAGGAAATTATGCTATAACTTTAAATATCAGGAACCAAAATTTTCCACCAGAGTATAATTGTATATTTCCTTGAGTCACACCCTGAAAATCTTATGTTCATGTGTATATGATCCATGTGCTTATATAGACATAAATAGTGATTTTCAAGGCTATCTTAAGTCAAATACACAGTGCTAGATTATTGAAATATTTAGGTAAAACTTCTAATTGGTTTCTTCATGAAACATTTTTTTAAATCAATTAGAACTAAAAAGGAAATGATTACTTCCAAACATAGTTTCATGAGGAATTTCTGGAACGTTTTTGTGCATCTAACCATCACCTAAAGCCTAGGATGCCTCTCTGATCTAGGAGAGACAAGAGCTCTTCCATCCTTCACAAGTTGGATTAGAGGACATCAGAGCCCTGAAGATGTTCTAAAGGCCAAGAGTTTCAACCAGCTCTGCTAGATTCATTGAGAGAATAGAAATTGTTCTCATTAGCCTTGTCTCTGCCCATTGGGTGAACAAGAGATCACAGAAGTAGGAATACATCTAGTCATTTACCTAAAAGACCTTGGTTTAGGAAGTGCTACATTTTCTGAAACTTTCCTTTGTTAATGGTAGAGATGTTCTTCTATTTTCTGGGAAATATTTGCACTGGCCTGGAATGAAGTAAGTAATCAATTTAACTTCTCCAACATTTCTAACCATGTATAATACAGGTGCTGTATATCTAGGAAACACAAATCACACAGTCTTGGTTCAGGAAGTGAGTCGCCTCTTGGAAACATCCCAGCCATTCCGAGGCCCTAAACATTGCTCCTGCTGCCACTTTTTCACCTGTTCTCCTCATGAAATTTCATCTTTGGCATAGAGATCAGTGCTTTCTCTGCTCTCCTGTACTTCCCATAGCTATTTTGAGTTTTTGTAATTGTTTTACTTTGAAATCGAAATTATGCTGTTGTTTACAACAATACTGTTAAGTAACACAGGTAAGTCTTTATATTTTCTTCCCCTTTCCTGTCTTTATTGGCAACAGATTCAAACTTGACGTACAGTTATTTCCACATTTAAGAGTTAAACTGAAAAACTTAAATCAGCTGGAGGAAAGACCAGCTCTGGGCACAAATTTTCCTTGATGCTTTTAATTTATTGTTTAACTTAGGAAAGTCCCTCTTTCTGAGAGATTCTGGGGGGTTTAAAAAATTGAATTCTCTTAATTTCATCCAAAGTTAGTGTTACATTTCACACTATATATATCATCTCACATCTGTTAGAATGGGTCAAAAAGACAAAAGATAAATGCTGGCAAGGATGTGGAGAAAAGTGAACCCTTCTACACCTTTGGTAGAAATGCGAATTGGTACAACCACTATAGAAAACAGTAGGAAGGTTCCAGAAAAAATTAAAAATAGAACTACCATATGATCCAGCAATCTCACCTCTGAGAAATGAAATCGCTATTTCAAAAAGATATCTGCACCTTGTATTCATTGCAGCATTATTTACAATAGCCAAGACATAGAAACAACCTAAGTGTCCATCAATAAATGGATAAAGAAAATGTGGTATATATACAATGGAATATTATTCAACCATAAGAAGGAAGGAAATCCTACCATTTGTCACAACATGAATGGACCATACCATTGTGCTAAGTAAAATGAGTCAGACAGAGAAAAATATTGTGTAATCTCACTTATATGTGGAATCTAAAAAACAAAAACAGAAATGAATTCATAGAAACAAAGAGTAGATTGGTGGCTGCAAGGAAAGAGTGTGTGGGGAAAATGGGTGAAGGTGTCAAAGGGTACAAATTTCTAGTTATAACATGAGCCAGTTCTGCAGATCTAACATACAGCATGGTGCCTATAGTTAAGAATACTGTATAGTATATTTGGAAGTTGCTCCGAGAGTATATTCTAAAATTCCTCATCATAGGGGCACCTAGGTAGATCAGTCGGTGAAGTGTCAGACTCTTGATTTCCACTAAAGCCATGATCTAATGGTTCATGAGTTCGAGAGCACCCACAAGCCCCAACACTCCATGGAGCCCTTCACCGACAGTGAGGAGTCTGCTAGGTTTCTCTCTCCCTCTCTCTCTGCCCCTCCTCCACTCACACACATGCACACGCTCTCTCTCAAATGAATAAATGAATAAATAAGTAAACAAACTTAAAAAGACAAGTTCTCACCACAAAAAAAGGGGGTAACTATGTGAGGTGATAGATTAACTTTATTGTGGTAATCATTTCACAATATATTTGTATGCCAAATCATCACATTGTATACCCTAAACCTACATGGTATTGTATTTGAATTATATCTCAAAAAAGCTGGGAAAAAAATTCACAAAATACCTACATTACAAATTTAGAACCATTGATGCTATTCTAGAAAATGACATTCAGAATTATTTAAATTAAGAAAAGAAACACAAGGGGTGTCTGGGTGGCTCAGTTGGTTAAGCGTCAACTTCAGCTCAGGTCATAATCTTACTGCTTGTGAGTTGTGCCCCCCAACGTGCTCTGTGCCCACAGCACAGACCCTGAAGACTGCTTTGGATTCTGTGTCTCCCTTTCTCTCTGCCCTACCCCCGCTCATGCTCTTTATCTCTCTCTCAAAAATGAATAAACATTAAAAAAAATTTAAGGAAGGAAATACAAATAATATCATGAAAAGAAATAGAATCAGAGAGGACGGTTTTGTCATTTTGATTCTATGGATTAACTACAATCAACAACTGACTGAATAAGGATATCAATGCAGCAAATAGAACTCTTTCCATTTTTTTTTTAAACCAAATAACCAAAGAGTCTGATACCATTTAGAAAAATAAGTACAGGAAAATAATTTTATGTTATCAGAGTGTTTTTCATTTTGTTTGGTTCATTTTATCCTTTCAAGAGGAATCCTTTTCCTTAAATATCCTTAAAACATCACCTGAATTTGGGGCGCCTGGGTGGCTCAGTCGGTTAAGCGGCCGACTTCGGCTCAGGTCATGATCTCACGGTCCGTGAGTTCGAGCCCCGCATCGGGTTCTGTGCTGACAGCTCAGAGCCTGGAGCCTGTTTCAGATTCTGTGTCTCCCTCTCTCTGACCCTCCCCCGTTCATGCTCTGTCTCTCTCTGTCTCAAAAATAAATAAACGTTAAAAAAAAATTAAAAAAAAAAAAACATCACCTGAATTTTCACAAATGAGGCAAACTGGCCAACAATGACTTTATTTTATTTTTTTAGTTTAGTTGACACACAATGTTACATTCATTTCAGATGTACAGCATAGCAGTTTAACAACTCTATACATTATGCTATACTCACAAGTGTAGTTACTATCACCATAAAATACTATTACAACATCATTGACCATATTTCTTATGATATGCCTTTTATTCCCCTGATTTACTCATTCCATAACTGGAAGCCTGTATCTCCCACTCTCCTTCACCCATTTTGCCCATCCCCCTCACTTCCCAGTGCCACCCTGGCCCACCCCTGGGAAACATCAGTTTGTTCTCTGTATTTATAAGTCTGATTCTGCTTTCCCAATGATGTTTTTTCATTTGTTTATTTTGAAAGAGAGAAAGAAACACAAGTGGGGGAGAGGCAGGGAAAGTAGGAGAGAGAGAGAGAGAGAGAGAGAGAGAGAGAATCCGAAGCAGACTCCATGCCACCAGTACAGAGCCCAAAGCAGAGTTCAAACTCATGAGATCATGACCTGAGCAAAAACCAAGAGTCAGATGCTTAGTCAACTGAGCCTCCCAGGCACTCCTCCAACAATGACTTTTTAATTCGCAAATTGAAAACACACTTGCAGGTCCTCATCTTACTTGACCTCTCAGTCATTTTTGACACTGTGATTATTTTACTTTGAATTCCTTCCTCCATCATGTTCCATGGTTCTGCATGTCTTGGTTTAATTCCTGCTTCAATGGTACTCTTTCTCAGTCTCTTTTAAGTTTCATCATCCTCTCTTGCCTGTAAATGTGTGTTTTCCCAAAGTTCCTTCACTTGTACTCTTCTGATTCCAGTAAACCCTTTGTCCTGAAGCATCTTAACCAAACCTGTAATTTCAACTTCCATTTGCTCAGCAGTGAGTCTCAAATCTACATTTGCCTCTCAGATATCTCTCCTGAGCTCCAACCCATGTATCCATATGCCCATTAAACATCATCTTTCTTTAAATCAATAGATCCCCAGTTGAACTCACCATTTTTCCTACTTGTTTTCCATACCCACTCCTTCAAAACTGTTTGACAAGGGTCACCATCTAACTATTAGGGTAAGCCAGTAACTGAGCAATCAACTTTAACCATTTTATCTTTTCCATTTTGCACTCCCTCTCTCACCCAGTCCTATTGATCTAACCTTCTTAGGATCTCTTAAATCAACCCATTCCTCTCAGTTCCTACCACTGCTCCTTTGGCTCAGGCACTTAATCACTTCTTCCCTGCATTGCCCAATAGTCTCCAAGTAGATCTCCCCAGTTTGTTCTGAAATTTCTCTATCCACATTCCACACAGATCCTAAAGCTATTATTTTTAACGAAGTGATTGGAAGGAAATCAGATAATCCCATCCAAATGTTGGGGAAGAAGGGTGAAAATAGAGAGACTTCTCTAATTAAACAAACCATATTTATGATAATTTGGAGAATCTCATTGGAGATTATAATTTCTTTGTTTGAAGTACAATTTTTATTTTGAACTTCAAAACATTTTAAGGAAGGCCATGTGTTTATGTATATTGAAAGATGGCCTGCGTTTTGTTTTGTTTTGTTTTGTTTTTTTAAAGAGAGAAGAAAGAAACTACGCTGTATAAAATTCTTCAGTGGGTCCATGTTAACCTAGAATAGAGTCCTTTGTTTAGCATGTTGTATAAGGTTCTCAACGATCTGGCTCCTATTTATCTCCCTGCCCCCCACCTCTCATCAATGATTTCTAAACATAAACACTATATAAAGCTAGAAGTGATAAAGAGCTATTTGATGCTTTAATGTCTTTGCACATGCTATTTTCTCTATTTGCCACAGTAAAGGCGAGCACCCACACTCACACACATAATTTCCTCCTAGCTGGTATCTTCTTTTCCTTCAAGAAACTCATCAAGTATAACTGCCTTTAGAAAATCTTCTTTGACAACAAAATAATTTTCAGGGTAAAACAACATGCCTCTAACTCTGCTCTCATCTTTAAATATCATGTGAATTCCTCTATTGTATTACTCATCACACTAGAATGAAATGCTTGGTTTCCTTATCTATATTCCCTACTAGACAGTGAGCTTCTTCAGAACAAAGATTACATTTTTCATCTCTATATCCCCAATATCTAGCCTGGATTTGAATAAATGTTTTCTGAAACCATGTACACATTTTTAAATGTTTAAGTAAATAATAAATAGTAAACAAATTCCTTAATACAACTTTGTTTTGAGCATTTCATGACTGATATTCTTTGGCTTATAAGATAACCTCTCCATAATCAGAGATAATCTGTAGAATGGGGTTAGTTATTTAAAGGTTATGTATCAAAGGCACTGAAGTCTAAAGTACGATGAAAGTCATCAAAAACAAAAATTAGACCTAAAATTCATATTTAAAATAAGTTTTTTCATAAGGAAAAGCTAGTCAGCTAAATAAATTAGGCTTAGTTCATTTGGTGATTTTCTCTTTAATTGGCTTTAAAACTCAAATTTATAAGCCTATTAGCAAAAGAAGACAAATTGCTTCCAATAGACAGTAAATAAAGAAATTTGGTGAATGCAAACTAGCCCAAATAAATTATATTGCAAATTGTTTTTTAAAAAAAATAGCCAGGGGCGCCTGGGTGGCGCAGTCGGTTAAGCGTCCGACTTCAGCCA
>NW_026058692.1:0-19248 GCF_023721935.1 Panthera uncia
GATGGATGGTTATACAGACAGATGGACAGATGGTTTAATGGATGGATAGATGGATGGATGGATGGATATGGATGGAAGGATGGATAGATGGATGGGTGGATGGAAGGATGGATAGATGGATGGATAGCTGCTGACTAGATGAATGGTTGGACAGATGGATGATTATACAGACAAATGGAGAGATGGATTAAATGGATGGATGAATGGATGCATGGGTGCATGAATAGATGGATGGATGGGTGGATGGGTGGATGCGTGGATGGATGGATGGATGGATGGATGGATGGATGGCAGGCATCAGTGCTTCTTCCCTCTCATGGATGTCTCACTGCATTGACCATCTGTACTGACTATGTTGGTCCTGGGTACTCTCCCTTCTCTGAATGATGGCCATGTTCGTCATATGATTCAGTTCAGCATTTAACAGTGTGGCCAAATGCTCCATTCCACATGTGAATGTTCTTTTTTCTTAAAGAAGCTCTAGGTATGGAGGGCAGAAGCTGCCACTACTCTTCTCTGTCTGGCTTGGCAACATTGAACCCTCGCCCTCTACCACGATAAATGCAGAAAAGAGGTTATTCAGGTCTTTCATTTCCAATCAAAGAGGAAGCTAAGACCACGGGGAGAAAGTCTAGCATATGAAGCTCAGGGGTTCCAGCACGCCCCCCCCCAGGCGGTCCACCAGGGTGCTGCCACCCCGGTCTGCCCCCACACGAGACACAGTGTACCTGGGCTCAATCAGCGTGCTGAAACCAACAGAAGGTGAACCAGAGTTTCTAGAGTTTTTTTTGTGCTGGGTTTAAGAGAAACCTAACTCTGAATTTCAACTGAGACAACAGATAATTATGGGAGATTGCAAAAATGATCCATGGTTTCCCTCAAAAAGGTCCCCTCAGGATTCTGCTATGTGGCGAGTGCCCGTGGTGGATTTCATGAGGTTCTCAAGCCCTCAATCCTAATTCTCACTCTGATGACAGTTTTAGAAAGTAAATACTTTCTGTTTTATTGAATACATTCTGCAAAGAAAGAGAGAAGAGAGACAGACAGACACTCAGCAGTCTGTAAGGAGGAAGATGCCAAGCTAAGGGTCTGAAGGGAGGACCAGGATGCTTGGCTCCTGTCACCACCCATTGTCCCGGGTCCTTACACTTACAGGAGGGACCTTGTGGGGGATGGGGCTCATGGCTGGCAGATGGCTGTCTTGGTTGGGGGGGGGGGGGGGCATGGGCAGCAAAGATGCTGGTCCAGCTCAGGGGCATCGGCTCTCTGTTGTGACCCATCTGCAGAGCAGACACCACCCTTGCCCGGAGGCTGAAATCCTAAGACCGGGCTGACGTATGCCAGTGAGTCCCACTGAGGAATCAGAAGGATTGGTGACTTCCAGAAGGACAAAGGGGATAAGCAGACCAAAGGGCTCATGTTACCCCAAGAGCCAAAGGCTGGTTGGTGTCCTGGCCATAGCCGGGAAGGACAGGCAGAATATTCTGGAATGATGGTCTGCCCACTTTAGCACCTCAGCCAGTCTCCTTATTAATTTGCTGGCATTAAGATAGGTAGAGTGGCAGGGAGGGAAAAAATTTCCTTACTGTGCCTCGCGACAAGAAAGGTTTGTCTCAGAATCGGCAAGGGATCCCAGAGGTCTGCGGTTTATCATTTCACTGACTTACCAAAGCCAGGTAAGGGTGTGGGGCTCGCTCCTGAAGACAGGGCTGTGCTGGGGGCACAAAGGGATTATATTTGTGATATACAAATTCCCCGCACTCTCGGGGAAGAAACAAAACTTGAAGCCAGCCCCCCTTGAGGTTTCGGCTGGGGGAAGGGAGACGGGGTGGTCACGGTCGGAAGCTGGACTCTAAAGGCCAACAGGCTTGGCCCCTCACCCCCCTGCTGCACCCCTCTGCTTCTGGTGCCTGTGCAGAGGAGAGGATTTCAGGAAGAGGAGACTCAGGCACACACATCTCTGGTACACAGTAGGCGCCCTAAGCGACAACGGCACTGTAGTGGGTTGAAAGGCAGCCCCCAGAAAGATACATCCACGTCCTAACCTCTCGAACCTGAGAATGTGCCCTTATTTGGAATAAGGGTCTTTGCAGATGTGATTAAGTTAAAGGTCTCGAGAGGAGATTATCCTGAACTACCCACGTGGGCCCTAAATCCAGTGACGGATGTCTTACAAGAGAAGGCAAAGGCAGGTCTGGAAGACAGACCATCAGACCATGTGGAGGTGGAAGCAGAGATTGGAGTGATGTGGCCACAAGCCACGGGATGCCAGAGTCACCCGGAGCCACGGGGAGCTGGAAGACAAGGAGGCACTACCCCCTGCGTCTTTAGGAGGAAGCATGGCCTTGCTGCCACCTTGATTTCGGGCTTCCAGCCTTCAGAACAAGGACAGAATATGCTCCTGTCGTTCTGAGCCCCGCAGGCCATGGCGTTTTGTTCCCACAGTCCCAGAAAACGCACACGGCACCGCTCATTGAATTCGGGCCGCTGAGTGGAGACAACCCGATTGGCTGCGAGGACGGAGTGCAGGTGGGGTTCAATCATTTCAGCAGCTCTGCAGCAGGCAAGCACTAGCTGCCTCGTGCCCAGCACCTGCTCCGTGGGGGAAGACCCCAGACGAGAAGAAAGGGCCCTGCCATCCAGTCCACAGTTCGGGTTTTCCCAGGCGAAACAGAAGGCAAGCCCTAAAGGAATGGGCCCTGGCAAATTTGGTGCACATTTTGAGGGCTGCCTGGGTCCCTCTGTCTGTCACCTGACACGTCCTGCCATCCCCAACCCGGCAGAGGCTCCAATAGCCAAGCAAACAGACCTTCAGCCTGTGGCCTCAGGTTGACCAGATGGCTGATCACAGGATGCTAACACCTGCCCCCACAGTTGGGTGTGCACGAGGCAGGGGGGGGGGGGCAGAGGGGAGGCGCCCATGGTGCACGCAAAGACGGCATCAGCGAGCCTGTCCGTCCCCCTGCCTGGCAGGGGTCTAGATCTCCGGTCCCAGGAACGAGCTCCTGCCAGTGGCAGCTTGAAGACAGAGATGCTGTGTTTGGTGATCTGTCAACGTTATTAGTTGGGATGGTGGCCGCCACCAGGCTCCCACAAATTGTGATATACAAATTGTTAGCAGCTTGCAGACCATTTGCAAATAAACCATCGCAGCGAGGCATTAAAAGATCCCCTAAATAAGCATTCTCGCGGAAGGTAGTGACACGGGAGCCTGCTCATATCCTTCCTGCCTGACACTGGCTCCATCAAAGGAGGAGAGGCTCGTCCCATGGAGAGGCTGTGCAGGCAGCATTTAAAATGCAAAGATCTGCTGATTTTTCATACGGAATTATACAAATGGAACTGCTCTTCCATTTTATGATTGAATTAGGTAATGTATTGATGGTGCAGAAAGAACCAAGGTTATGTCCTTGTTTTTCATGATTTATGGGCCTGGAGCATTTCACAGCTCCTGGTTCTGGACACAATCTCGCTAACATGCGCCGTGGTGCCCAGGAAGGCTGGCTGTCACAGAGGCACAGGACAGGGCCGCTGGCCGGACAGGGTTCCGGGCCATTATCACGTCCTCCAGAAGAGCCCTGTTAGAAGAGGAAGGCCCAGCAGCAGGAGGTTGGCTTTGGCCTTTTGTCTTGTTCTCCTCCTGCCATGGTGACTTAAGGCCACAAAGGCAGAAGACAACCGCTGGGGACCAGGTCTGACTCCATTCTCAGAGGCCCTTGTGGCCCAGGAGCCTGGAGGCCAGGGGTTGCTGACCTCACAGGACCCTCTGGTCCTGCCTCTGTTCAATCGCTGCACCCGTTCCGGATTTACCAGCTGCCCTTGGACGAGCTGCCACCCCCTGCCTCAGCATTCCCACCTGTGAAATGGAGAGATGTGTGTCTGTCTCTAACAGTTAGCACGTAGCTATGTTTATAAGCAAGTGGTGAGCCAGAGGTGCGTGCAGAAATCTTCTCGTCCCAGGATTCTACCCAGGAAAGGCAATGGATTTGGAATGTCTAGAAGCAGGAGAGAAAGAGCTCCCTGGAATGAGGAGGAGCTGAGAATTTGCTCAAGTTTCTCCCTCCCCTCCCCTCCCCTCCCCTCCCCTCCCAGGCTGCTCACCCCTCCCTCCCCTCCCTGTCTTCCCACCAGGCCACCAGGCAGGCCTGGAGCAGCCCTGGCCTTGCTCTTTGAACTCTCCCTCCTGCGCTCATTGAGCTGACGGCTGGGAAAACAGAGCCCTCATTAAGGTGGCCATGTCGCCCCTCGCCCGGCCGATCCCTTCTTGCCTATGGAACGGACGGACGGCTTCCAGGGAGGAAGGTTATCGGCTCCTTAACAGCTACCCCTGAACAGCTGGGGGTGCGTTCCCGCCCTGCACAGGCACAGGGCACAGTGCAGCAGCATTTCCTGAACCCTGGGGCTCTGCAGGGCACAGGAAATTAAAGTGCCGGAGTGAGCCTGACATGCCGCGCCATGGCAGCCCCAAGGGCCCTGCCCTCCCTGGCCTTTTACCGACTGTCCCCGCTGCCAGGCCCTCCCCCAGCCAGCCTCCCTCTACCCACTTCCTCTCCTTCTGGTCCCTGCCCTCCTTCCTTCTGCCCTACCCCGCTGCCTCCCGCCCCTGCCCCCCTGTCTCCCGCCCCTGCCCCCTTCCTCCAGCCCCCGCCCCCTTTCATCTGCCCCTGCCCCGTGCATCAAACTGTCCTGACCCTTCTCATGCTGCTCCTGCTTAGGCTCCATCCCTGGGCCCCTCTGCAGGCAGTGACAGCCCTTCCTTCCCCCTGCAGACCCTGTCCCCTTTCCTGAGCTGGCACACAGTGACCTCCGATGGCTGTGGAATCGGTGGAGGAAGAGGGTGAAGCTCCGTGTCACCCAGGCGACTCCCGGAGCCTTTCCCAGCTCCGAGGCCAACGTCTGTGCCACACTGCCCAGGGGGGCCGACGGTGGCGCCCGGCATGGGAAACACGGGAAGGGCACGTCCTACGTCCCTTTGTCGTCCTGGGTTTGTGAAGTCACGCTTGCTTTCGCACACGTCACGGTCACGGGAGACCCGCTGAAACGAGAGGGGTGGGCTCAGAGGTTTTCCAGGGGGTCCCGGCCCAGCGGCACCAGCATCGTTACCTGCACACCGGTAAGAAAGACGTGTGGTTCTTGGGCCCCGCCCCAGACCCGCTGAGTCAGAGACACTGGGCCCAGGGGCCTGCATTTCACGAGCATTCCAGGAATGCACTGGGAGCCCTGAGGCCGAGTGGGGGATCTCAGGTGACCTTCAGCGACCTTCACTCGGTGCCCGCTGCAGGCACTCATGGCCTTGGTCACTCTAATACCCCCACAGCCATGAAGGACACGCGCTGTCATTAACCCCATTCTACAGATAAGAGGGATGGGGCACAGAGAGGGCGAATTATGCACCCAAGGCCACACAGCAGAGTCCGGATCGGAGCCTCAGCAGTCTGACTCACTGTTACTCAGAGCTGGGGCTCTGGCAGGCGACACAACTGGAGCCACAGCCAGGAGCAGAGGGCGTGGGGACCTGGGCCCGCAGGGGGCTTGACGTCCCTACTGCCTCACTTCCTACAGAGCTCCCATCACCGTCACCGACCTCACCACGGCCACGTCCAAAACCCCACGAAGGGCTCAGCATGGCTCCGGGGCCCTGGGGGAACGGCTGCAGGAGGCACGCAGGCAGGGCAGTCCCGGCATTCAGTCTACACAGAACCAGGCCGACTCTAGTAGGCAGCACGGAGCCACGAGGGAGAGTGAGCTCAGAAGGGGCCCGGGAACCCAGGGGCAGTCAGGACGCGGGCTCCTGGAAGGGCTGATACGGTCTCCGGCTGGACAGCGGAAAGAAGGTGGTCCAGGTGGAGGCCCGGGTAGAAGTGGCCCTGGGTGGGGCTGGAGGGAGGCAGCCACAGGGCGCAAGGTGTCCTCGAGGCTTCCTGAGCGAGGAGATTTCAGCCAGGACAAGCACGGGGGTGACGACCGCTCGCCACTTACGGGGAGCCTCACCGATGAGCAGCACAGCCCTCCACGCCCCCTGGACACTCGCTGCTGCCACATTTCGCAGCTCTAAGTTGGCACATCGGAATGCACTGCCCGTTCCCAGCTTTGCGGTGCCAACGGACCACGGCATCATCAAGGGACACGGGCCAGACTCCCTACAGGAGTCCTGGCCCTGGCACTTCCTGGCTGTGTGGCCTTAGGAGCCTACTGCCCCTCCTCTGCCTCAGTTTCCTCATCTGTGAAATGGGGGTCGTCACGGGTGCCGAGGATTGACCACGGTGCGTGTCCAGCACGCACAGAGCACCTGGAACCCACGGGCCTTTGAGATGGGGAGACTGAGGCAGAGAAACCGAGGAACCTGCCCAAGATCACAGAACTGACTCACGCTCCCCACACGGTCCCCGAGACCCCAGGCACACGGCCATCCTGCAAGCGGCTGTCTCTTCTCTGTGGGAGACGGACAGGAGGCACAAAATCAGCACGCACCATTCTTTATTTTTTTTAATGTTTATTTATTTATTAAGAGACAGAGACTGAGCGCCAGCAGGGGAGGGACAGAGAGAGAGAGGGAGACACAGAATCCGAAGCGGGCCCTAGGCTCTGAGCCGTCAGCACAGAGCCCAACGCGGGGCTCAAACTCACAGACCGCGAGATCACGACCTGAGCCGAAGTCAGACGCGTAACCGACTGAGCCCCCCCAGGCATCCCAATGTTTATTTATTTTTGAGAGAGAGGCAGGGACAGAGTGCAAGCAGGGGAGGAGCAGAGAGAGAGGGGGACACCGGATCCAAAGCAGGCTCCAGGCTCTGAGCTGTAAACACAGCCCGACGCGGGGCTCGAACCCACGAACCTCGAGATCATGACCTGAGCCGAAGTCGGACGCCCAACCCACTGAGCCCCCAGGCGCCCCATGAGGCTTGTTTCTCTGACACCATGACTAAGTGCAGGGCGTCATCAGGCTGAAGAGAAGGGGACTCTTGTGCCCCAGGAGCCACCTCTGCCTAGACTGGTCCCCTCAGCCCCAGCTGGGTTGTCTGGTGAGGTGAGCAAAAGTGCCCAGAACAGACAGAACCCGCCCAGCCTCCAGCCAGACTCCCAGACTCTGGACACCGGCCATTCCCCAGTGCCTGCCTGCTTGTGGGTCTTCCCGGAGGCCTGCCCGGGGGCAGGGTGTGGCCTGCGGCTAGGGGACGGGGGACGCTGACAGTGTGGCCCAGTCGACACCCCTCTCTGCTGCAGTCTGTGACAATTTTGCACACTGTCCGTGCCGCTGAAAACACGGGCTTCCAGAAGGCTCCACCAAACACTGCGGGCATTTAGCGGGCTGCGGGTTAACAGTGGGGCATTTCATCAAACTGTCTGAAGTAACACTTGATGTTTGTCCAGTCTAGACAAAGGGATTTTGTATGAGTTTGGCTGTTTAATCTGAAACCTGCACCTGTCTCTTTGATTTATTTAACTCTTCCCTCAGGATTTTAAGCCAATAATGGGTGCTGGCTGGAAAACACTCCATTTCAAACAGAACTTGCTCAGAAGTTTATCTTTGCAATATTTCCAAATCCGCCCGCATTCTAATGTCAAAGACCTATTATTTAGCTCATACATCGTATAGGTTATAAGACACTAAACTGTAATCCTGCAGAGAAATGTTCTATTTCTACTGCCCTTCAGCCAAAAGTCCACATAAAAACACCTCTAGGAAAATGTCTGTGCCAGAATCAAAGCTCCTAAGTAGCAATGGTGCACCAAGCTTCGTCACTATTACCGGGAGGAAGACACATTTGATATGCCTGACAGAAAAAACTCCAGCGCACCTGAAAACACGGCTCTAATTCTCGTCCCCGCACACTCACCTCTGCCTGGCATTAGCACCAGACTCAGGGTGGCTTTGCAAGGGAGCAAGACGGACAGCAGAGGCCCGGATGGTGGCCAGAGATGGGGGCCAGCAGGACGGCCCTCCGTGCAACCCCGTGACAGTCATTCGTTTGCAAGCATCTACTAACATGGGGTGTCTGGGGAGGAGGAAGGCGAAGCCTGGTGGACCCACAACCCGGCTCCCTCCCAGCCTTTGGCCTCTGTAGGAAGGCAGAGTGGGGGGATGCTGTACCCCAAGTTAACGTCTGCCCGGAACCTCAGAAAGCGACCTGATTTGAAAATTGGGACTTTGCAGGTGTGTGTCATCAGTTAAGATGCGGTCGTATCGGATTATGGCGGACCCTACATCTAATGAGGGTGTGATGGCTAATTTCATGTGTCTGCTGGACTGGACCACGGGGGCCCAGACACTTGGTCCAAGCCATTCTGGGTGTGTCTGTGGGCTGTCTCTGGATGACACAGACATTGGACTCGGTAGGAAAGCAGACACCCTCCCTCGCGCGGGTGGGCCACACCCGATCAGTTGAAGACCGGAACTGAACAAAAGAGCTGAGTGAAAGGCAACTCTAGCTGACTGCTTCGAGCTGGGATAACAGTCCTTTCCGGCCTTTGGACTCGAACTGAAACATCAGCAGTTCTCTGGGTCTTGAGCCGGCTGGTTTCCGGGAGGGAATTTCTACCATCAGCTCTCCCAGGTCTCCAGCTTGCAGACTGAAGATCTGGGGGTTTCTCCGCCTCCAGAATCACGCGGTCCGATTCCTTACGATAAAGCTGTGTTTGCTCACATATATACACACCCACTCACGTCAGAGAAACATACGTGTGTGTGCACACAGACGTGCACATATACACACATTCTACCATTCTGCTCCTCTGTGTGTGCCCTGACACAATGGGGTCTTTGTTTTTGTTTTTGTTTTTGATTTTTTTAATGTTTACTTACTTCCGAGAGACAGAGACAGAGACAGAGCATGAGCAGGGGAGGGGCAGAGACAGACGGAGACACAGAATCCGAAGCAGCCTCCAGGCTCCAAGATGTGAGCACAAAGCCTGATGCGGGGCTTGAACTCACAAGCCATGAGATCATGACCTGAGCTGGAGTCGGATGCCTAACCGACGGAGTCACCCAGGCGCCCCTTTTGGGGTCTTTGTAAGGAGAGAGGACACACAGAGCACACAGACGGGGGAAGGCCATGTGAGACAGAGGCAGACAGTGGAGAGATGCGGCCAAAAGGATGGCCAGCAGCCACCAGAAACCAGAACTCGCAAGGACGGACTCTTGCTGGGGTCTTCGGAAGGAGCTCGGCCCTGCTGACGCCTCGGTCTTTGACCTCTGGCCACCAAGGCTGTGAGGGAACCAATCCACTTTGTTTTAAACCCCTCATCCTGGCAGCCCCAGGACACTAATTACCTGGAGCCACTTATGACCTGAGGCCCTTACCAAAGAGTCTATCATTCATTGGGTGAATATTTTTAAGTGTATTTATTTACTTTGACGGGGAGGGGGCGGTGAGTGGGAAGGGGCAGAAAGGGAGGAAAAGAGAAAATCCCAAGCAGGTTCCATGCTTTCAGCACAGAGCCCAACGCGGGGCTCGAACCTAGGAACTGCGAGGTCATGACCTGAGCCAAAATCTAGAGTCAGACGCTTAAGCAACTGAAACACCCAGGTGCCCCTCACTCATCGAGTATTTGGGGGTCCCTGTTCTAGGATCTGGGGACACCAGAAACAACTTGCTGGCCCTCATGGAGCGGACACCCTAGGGAGAAGAGACGGGTAAGACAGAACCAGGTAAAACGCACCGTTGGTCAGAGGGTGACGACAGCTCTGGAGAGAAGCTTGTGTCAGGAAGCAGGATGGGGCGCACTGGGGAGGCAGGGTGCTTGAAACAGGGCGGCCCCTCTAAGACTGGGGGGTGCTGGGGAACCTGGCTCAGCACTGTCTCCGGGAGCCCTGGTCCTAGTCAGCAGCTTGGGCCTGGTTTGAGGACTCTAACAGATAAGGTACGCACACCTGATTGTGTGTTTCTGATACTCGCTGTGTGGCCTTGGGTGAGTTCCCGTACCTGTGTGCGAATTGGTTTTCTCAGCTGTCAAATGAGGATAATGGCAGGGTCACCGGGCTGTTCTGAGCATGAGGTGAGATGTCTCAAGGAAGGTGCACCCGGCCTGGGGTCCTGTGGAGGACAACCCCAGACAGTGCAATTTGCCAAATGGACCGCTGCCCCCGTGGTCCCTGCCTCTTCGTGTTCATACCTTCGACAAGCCACTCCTGAGTGTGAGGGGGGACCTGACCCGCTTCAGACCTGTGGGCAACAGCAAAGGGGGTGATGTCCCTTCCGAAATACCATCACATAAGATCGCAGCATCCCGTCTTGCGGGGGGACTCTCCTGCTCCCTGACCCGGGGAAGACAGGGGCCGTGTCGGAAGCCACCACTTGGGGAAGGCCACAGGGCCCGCAGCTGACAGCCAGCAAGGAACAGAGCCCTCAGCTGGCAGCCTTCGAGGAACCGTGTGCTGCAGCGACCCTGGGCTTGGCAGGGACCCCTCCCCAGTCCAGCCTCAGATGAGACCCCAGCCCCAGCCAACACCCTGACTGCAGCCTTGTGCAGTGCGAAGCAGCTAGGGCAGGCCCAGGACCCCCACCCACAGGAGTGAGACAGTAAATGGGTGTTGCTTTAGGGCACGGAGCTTGCGACGAATTGTTACACAGCACTCACTCCCTCACTAACCGATACAAACACTGCTCATCCTCAGAGACGGGGCGCAGTCCCAGGCCACATTTACAGACGCTTATGATACACATGTTCTGAGCCAGACACGCTTCTAGGCGATTCACAGATCAACGTACTTCCTCAACCGGACCCCTCAGGATCCTATGAATTTCAGGCAATGGGGAAGATTCATCAGACAGTGAGTGATTGAGTGTGGCTCCTGGTGCTGGACAAAGGGACACCCCGTTACATTTGCCGGCAGGGCCTTCCCTACTGTGTGTGGGGGGACGTCTCAGTCTACTGGACCCACTGCCTGCCTGCCAGCCGGGCCGACCCCCGTTCGCCAAGCCACCGACGGGACAGAACACACCGCCCCTGCGAATGACACGCGCTCCGCTGCACGCGATACTTAAATGATATTCACTGTATATATAAATGTATTTGTACATTTACGTTTCTTCTTAAAATGAATGAATTGAACTCCAGTATGAATCGATAGTTAGCTCCAGGACCACTACGGACAGAGGAGAGGGGTGTCCCATTTTCCTCAGCGATGGGATATATTTAACTACTGGCTCTTAAAGACCCGAACACACACGAGCACACGCACATTTTGTTTTGAACTTCAAGGCATTTCCACCCAGAGCCTTTTTGTGAAGCGACTCTTCCACTCTGCGTGAATGTCAGCCGATTGAGACTTTCCCTGCAAACCACGGCTTCACACCCACTGAACGGCACACTCTGGTTTCGGATGTTGGGGTTTTTTTTTCTTTCTTTTAAATCCTTCCTTCCCTCCATCATCCCCTCTCTGTTTTCTGCTCGGCTCAGCAGAGCAGGCTGAGGGAGGGCGAGATCCCTGTGGAGGGAGGATGGAGAAGCCGCTGGCCAGTTCCCGTCGAGGCCCTCCTCTATCTGAACAGCTCATTTACCACAATAAAAGCAATTAATCTTAGCAGCATGCGCGGCGGGAGGCTGCACACTCAGGCGACCTCTCTATTAGAGGAAGCAGGGTGTGTGAGGTCAGAGGACGCAATGTCCAGGAGCCCTACAAGCTGGGATGTGCACAGATCACACCCCACCCTGACGGCCTGCTAAGGTGTCCCCTCTGCTCCATCCCTGCCATCCGTCACTCAACCCGGGCGGGCTTACACGCCTCATCTGGTGGGGAACTCACTCTCAGCACAGGTGGCTCATGTCCTCGCTGCACGTCTGCAGCCAAGATCCATGCACACTACGGGCAGCCTTCTTGCCCTGACCTCGGTTCTCCTGGCCTTCATACGCTCCTGACTCTCCCAAACCACATCTCCTCTTGGGTGAACAAATAGCTCCAATACGACACGTCCACAAATTCGGTCCATCCATCACCCACCCGTCCATCCATGGGGTCAACAAACACTGTCTAGACACGCACTGGGGACGTGCCATGTCTGTGCCAGGAACAGGGACCCACGGGGGGCCCCCACTCTCCCGGAGCATCCGCCCCGGTGGAAGCATCCAGAGGGTCAACACGACCATTTTAGATGGACCCGAATGTCTTACAAAGAGGGGTGTGATGGGGCCCTTTGAGAGAAGATGGCCGGGGCAAACGCTGGAACGGAGACCTGCAGGGGTGAGAACAAATGAGCCAAGTAAACCCTGAGCAGTGGGGTACTCTAGAGAGTCATTCCTGCTTCCAGAATGTTCTCTCCATGTGGCTCCTTGTGGCACACTGGCTTGGCCTGGTCATCTCTGCAAGGGACAGAAGGAGAGGGGTGGACGTGGCTTGGGGTCTCCACAGTTATCTTTTGCCCTGCCCCCGTGGCCTGCGGAAGGCTCACGGCTTCCCAGGTGTGGTCAAGCCCGCCACCACAGCCGCATCCCTCACAGAAGGGCCAGGGCTCTTCAGTCCAAAGAGCCCAGGATGAGGGATGGGAGCTCGCTCCTCTGTGCTGAACTCTTCTTTGCCACACTCCCTTCCACCCAAGGCCTGGGGAACATCCCGGCTTCTACCCACATCCAGTTGATAGCAGTGCATCAGTGGTATTTCTTTTTAGCTCCCGGAGCCGACACCATTGCATTTATTTTGCTACTCACAGCAAATTCATTAACAGTAATATAGAGACTGAAACTCTCACGTTACCATATTTTTGCTGCCCCCTTGGTGCAGACACTGGTAGAGAAGACCTGTTTGAGGGCCATGTTGCCCAAAAGCTTGGATGCTGGGTGAGCGGGGAGCCCAACAACCCCTGGTCTCCCTCACCAGCCCACCTGTTCCCGCCCCCAGATCAGCATCCAGGTGCATTGGGTTTCCCAAGGAACCGCCTTCCTTCTCTCTCCCTCTTGTATGTGCGTGTTGTTTGAAAGCTGACTCCCTCTGAGAAGGGCGGTGTCGACGTGGGCATCGGGGAGCCTGGGAGGACAGCAGCAGGGGGCAGGGTCTAACCCAGCCAGCCGGACGCCAACTTCATGTGTCGATGACACGACCGGGCACGTTCCAGGAGCCGGTGGCCTCTTCTGGAATCCTTGGCCAAAGTTTGGATTTGTTGTAAATAAACTCCGTTTTTACTGCCTTCTCACAAATCATCTTTTTTTGGAACTGGTTAAAAAAAAAGGGAAGAAAAAAACGAGCAAGTGCATAGGAGATGAGGAAATTGAAGGAGCGTGACTAATACAGAGGCACCAAAAATGAAATGAGGAAGCAAACACACGGGGCCCACTGATCTTGCAGCAACCACAGGCACTAGGAGAGCATCACTCTCCTGAAACACTCTTCAGGCCCAGAGGCCACAGGAGGGGAGGCTCCACGGGAGACCTGCGGGGCTGGGGGTCCCCGCACGAGGACGCGGAAGCTGGGAGCCACACGGCGGACCTCCTCTCAGTGCACGGGTCTGGGTCGCAGGGGGAAAAGCAGGCCCTGGGGATGGCCTGCTGATTGATGGAGAAACTTCCCTCCACTCTCTCCCATTTTTCTGCCCAGAAGGCCTTTGGGCAAAGGTTCCACGGGCTTTGGCAACAGCATCATCAAGAGTGGGATTGACCAAGACCCCACCCCGAGTGTCAGGCACGTTGTGGGGCAGGGAATTTAAGCTTTGCCCAAACCGGTGTGGCCTTTGCCCTCAGCTGCTGGGAGCTGTCTCCAGGCCCCCTGAATGTCATGCCTGAGAAGAGTGTCCATATTTTCCCCGGGGGCCTTGGCCACCAAACAGTCTAGCAGTGTGACTGATGGTGGGGGCTTTGGGTCATGTGGTTATCTGCTTGGCCTCCCCAGGGGCTGAGACTGAGGTCAGCCGTGTGGGCGGTCACCTTGATCTATGTGAGCAAGCTGCAGTAAAAACCTTGGGCCCCAAGACTCTGGGGAGCTTCCCTGGAGGGCAGCGCTCCCTGTGCCCTGCCACACACTGTCACCAGGAGAGCAAGGTGTCCTGCCTCCACGGGGAGAGGTTGTCCGGGAGTCTAGTTCCTTCCTGGACTCACATATCCCTTCCCTTCACTGATTTTAATCTGTCCATTCCCTGTAAGAAACCCTAACTGTGAGTATAGGGGTCCTTGTGAGTTCCGTGAGCCCTTCTAGCAAATCACTGGGGACCCCCAAATGCTGCAGCTGGTGTCAGCAGGGGAGTGGTCCTGGGGAACCCCCCCAAACACTGGAGAGGATGTCAGGGTGAGGGTACCCCTGGGGACAGCGCCCTGTGACCTCGCAAAGGCACACAGCGCTCACCAGAGGGGGCTCGGGAGGGAGCCCGATGGCCCAGGAGAGGTGGGTGCAGGCTGTGTGCGGGTCCTGTCCCCTCTCTCCAGCTCTGAGGCTCTGACACCTGGGCCTCACGGTGAAGGGAGAACATTCTTCCACCTGCGGGAAGCTGCCCGGGCCAGCACCCACGACAGCTTCTCCACGGCCACATGGCACCGTGATTCATGCCCTGTGCAGAATCTGTGCCTGAAAATGCTGAATGTCGAGAAGGAACCACAAAAGTACGCACCAAGACAGAAATAGGAGGACACAGATGAAACGAGGCTTTTGTTTGCATAGAACTTTCTGCCAGAGACCCCAAAATACGGAGGCGGGGAGGCAGAGAAGAGTGGAGGCAGCTCCTGTCCCCGAGCCATCAGAATGGTCCCCAAGCCATCAGAACAGGAGCTCTGCAAGCCTCCCGTGGAGAGCAGGGCCCCGAGAGCCTCTGCCCACCACACGAGAAGGCCGGGCCCTCTGGGTCAGAAGGTGCCCCCCTCGTATCTGACCTGAGTCCCTACCTCGGTGACCGTCACTTTCCTGTTAACCTCCGACCGTGCAGCAGGGGCGGGCCAACTATTTCCAGAAAGGCCTAGAGAGCCAGTGTTTTGGGCTCTGCAGCCTTGGCTGGGGTCTCTGTCACGACCACTCAATTCTGTCTTCTGCAGAGCACAAAAGCGGTCACAGACAATGTGCAAACGAGTGTGTGTGCTCCTGTGCGAATAAAACTTTATAAAGTCAGGCAGCCGTGAGATTTGCCCCTCGAACCATTGTCTGCTGACCCCTGACCCTGAGAATGGTTACTCAACCCAAAGCCCCCGAGTCCTGTCTCCAGCGCCCTTTCCCTGACTACTGCCCTGTGCTCCAACCTGGCCTCTGGGCCAGTTTGCCATCTCTGGGGACGGGGGCGGCCAGATTTAGCCAATAAAAGTACCAGATGCCCAGTTACATTTGCATTTCAGGGAAACAACAGCTTTTTTTTTTTTTTTTTTTTTTTTTGGATAAGAATATCCCATGCAGTAGTTGGGACATACTTACACCAAAAAAAATGTTTGTTGTTTGTCTGAAATTAGACAATAACCGGGCATAAATTAAAGTAACTGGGCAGCCTGTATTTTATCCGGGGACAATGTGGTTCAGCACTTCCCACGGAGATCTCAAATTTTCTGCTCCTGCCTACTGAGGCCCTGGGCCAGGAGTTCTGATAAAGCCTGGGTTGGAGCAGGAAAGAGTAGTCATGTGTCCAAAATGCCAGTGGTGAACTCACTCAGTCTTTGACGAAGCGTGAAGTTGAGCCAGAACTCACACCCGAATGGGTCCCCTTGGGGATGGTATGCCACCAGCGAGCCCGTCGTCCGGGCCGGATGCCGGGACACCTGTGTGTCCACACCCCACAGGGAAAAGAGGTCTCGTGGGCCGCCCACAGCCAGATTATAAAGGGCAGACAGGGAGGGGAGAACAGAGAGGGAAGGAGGTGGGGACAACACTGGACGACCAGGGCATCTCACCAGCTAATTTACTGGAACCAGTAATCTGCAGCCATGTAACAGAAGGCCACAAACTTAGTGGCTTAAAGCATCACCCACTCATCAGCTCAGCCTGTGGGTCAGAGTGCGGCAGGGCACGGCCGGTCCTCCGCTCACATCAGGGCACCGCTGGGCTGCGTCCCCTCCTGGAGACCCCGGGGAAGCAGACTCTGGTCCCTGAGGGCTACGGGACCCAGGCCCTGTCTCTGTGACATGTGGTCCTCTGCCCTTCGAGACACATCACATCCTTCTTGTGTCTCCAATCTCTCTGCCCCCACTCCTGCATCTCTCCATCTTTCTTTTTGTCTCTGGGTTTAAGGGCACATTGAACTCCCTGTACAATGTGGGATAATCTCCCTATTTTAGGATTAACTGATTAGTGACCTTAATTGTTTGTGCTTCAGCCCCTGTTGTGTCAGGTGACGTATTCAGGACATGGTATCACACCGTGGTCACAGCCCAGGGACTAGGGGAAGGACTGCTTGGGGTTCACAGGGTCCCCACGTCCCCCGTGAGAAAGGGTCTCCGTGTGCACCAGACAGATGTGACCCCATCCCTGGAAATGGCACTGGGGACAGCTGCTGTTTGCAGTGGAAAGGCTCCACTCTGGGTTCTAGTTCCCAGCATTGGCTGCTCTGAGGCCTCCTGAGGGGTTGTGCCGGACATTCGGCTCCCGGACCCGAGGCTAGAGCTTTGTCGTCATTTGAAAGCAGGACGCAGGGTCCCCAGCAGAAACCTGCCATCTCCCAACATCACATGGGCAAAGCGGTAGAAACAGTTTTCCTTCTGGAATGAACCCAAGACAAAAATATCCGGCTGAGTGTGGCCCTTTGAGGCTCCTGGTGGTTTGGCTGTTTTGTTTCTACTCGATATGCCTGGAGGTCCTTACGTCACAGTTAATGGTGGTCCAATAACCTCAGTGACGCTGGCAGCCTAAGGTGCAGCGGTGGAAGGCCCATGTGACCGCCGGCTCCTTCTTCCACCCGGCACAACGTGCATGTGCCCCACGACACCCCCCCCCCCATAAAAACCCACACCCTGGGAGGCGCCTGACTGCTCAGCTTAAATGTGCACATCACAACATGACCCACGAGCAGGCAGGACTCTGAGACCCGCTGCGCCCAAGCCCACAGGAACCCCCAGGACAGAGGGCGAGGGTGCTGTGAGGAGCTCATCGAAGGAACGGGGATCATGAGAGTGCTCACTTCGAACGTCTCCGCTCTTGCCAGGCACCTGAGCACAAAAGCGGGAGGTCCGCACCGCGGGTCCCTGGTTAGATCATTACAATGAAAGCGGGCTCTAACCAGCTTCCCTGTGAAATGTTGTGTTCCCATTAATTACATTTTCTGGTTACCCAGGGATTCAATTTTGTTCAGTCTCTGCATCTACAAAAGCAGGAAAAATAATGGGCCGATATCTTTTGGATTAGAAGCACAGCTAACGAGGTTTCCATGCCACATGCCATCATCCTGTGATGAATGAGAACTTGACGGGGCACAGACCGGGAGTGGTGTCCAGAGAGAACAGCAGGACCCAAGAGACTTCCCTGCCCTCACTCCCCGGCTGTGCTCAGGACGTCAGACCGTCCCGAACCTGTGAGCCCACGGCTGTCGGATGGGGTGGTATATATACACACGCTACAAGATACGCCCTAAGTCCCTCACCACAGTCAGGTGCTACTGTTGCTTTGAGGACTGTCTTCCTGTCCTCACAATGTCAATACTGTGATCATTCTTACACCGTGGACCTCAGTTTCTTCTTCTATATCAAGTGAGCAAAACCACCCAAAGTCTACTCATTGCTGTGAAAAGCAAGCAAAACAATGCCTGGGGAGTGTGACGCATGCTTTAAAGTACCAGGAAGTGTTACTATCCCCACCCGTCTCTACAGAGCAGAGATGATGGGTACAAGTTTGGGATATTCTCAGATGATTTGCATGCCAGGACATCCCTCAGAGATCATTTCCAAACACTTAAATCCCCAGTGTGGACGAAGTCTGTGCCCTGCCCCACCCCCCCGCCCCCAACAAGGGAGAAGGCAAAAGAGCATCCCGGAAAACCGTGGTCCAGTTCATTCAGGTTTGCTCCCGGTTTCACGTGTCTTCCTGAACAGGTGACCCAGCGGGCTCTTGGGGCAGGAAACGGCGGAGGGGCGAGGCTGGCGGTGAAACCGGGTGCTGGAACAGGGGCGGGGGGCAGGGGAGGCAGCGGCTCCCCGGGGAGCCTGTGGCAGCGAGGTTCCATGCCAGCCAGACGCTGCTCTCAATGAAAAGCGACAGGTTCAACAAGCCGGGTCGTCACGGGAGAAGCTCCAAGTTCATGGCACGTGGCTGGGTCACAGAGGTCCCGCATTCCTGCAGGGTCCGGGCTGGTATCTGGCTAAAAGGATAAACGTCGGCTCAGGTACTTTTCAATAGACCATCCAGCTCAGCTTTGAGGTCCAGGAAGAGGGGAAAGCAAAAGTCACCGAGAATAAGATTCATCCCAGGGGCAATTGCTTTAATCCATTCCCAAAATGGCTCATAATCCCTCTTTAGTGTAGAGCTTATAAAAAGTGCTGCTTCTCACCCAAGCCTCCTCCTTGGGGATGTGTTAGGAGTAAAGACAGAACAGCTGCTCCTTGCCCGGCCCACAGGCAAAGCAGAGGCCTGTCTGCTCTGTGACGGGGTGGGGGGCTGGGCTGGCTGTCACCCGTCACCGAGCAGCCACCAGCGCGCCAGGCACCGGGCTGTGCTTTTCACACGGTCGCCGTGCTCCCAGCCCTGGGCGGTGCGACACCCCCACTGCCCCCAACCTTCAGAGGAGGAAACTGAGGCTGGGAGGGAGCGTGGGCACTGCCCCGGGCCACACAAGCCCGTGTTTCATAAGTGCTGGTGTGAGGGCCAGGCAGCCCAGAGAACTGAAAACCAAGATGGAAACCGACCCCCGCACGCCCCTGTCACAGCAGCCAAAAGGTAACAACCCAAATGTGCGTCGGTGGAGGGAGCAGACGACCAAACGCGGTCTACCCCCACGAGGGACTAGTATTCAACCCTTAAAAGGGAGGAAACGTGGACGCACACTGCAGTGCGGATGGACCTCAGAGCGGAGCGCGCAAGGAAGGAAGCCAGACGCAAAGGTCACGCGGCGCATGCTTCCATGGGCGGGAAGTGTCCAGAACAGGCAAATCCAGAGGCAGAGAGCAGACTGGTGGTTGCCGGGGAAGTGGCGAACAAAAGCTAACGGACCCCGTCTGCCTGCAGGAAGATGAAAACGTTCTGGAAGCAGCTAGTGGTGACGGCGATACGACAGTATTGGACACGTGCTAAATGCCACTGAAGTGTAGACCTTAAAATGGTTAGTTTTATGTTATGGGAATTTCATCTCAATAAAAATTTTTTTTTTAATTGGCTGACTCTGATCCCTCCTGTTGGCTGAGTCTGGGTCCCTCCTGTTGGCTGAG
>NW_026058693.1:0-19174 GCF_023721935.1 Panthera uncia
ATGGTTAGGATTTTTTAGGCTCAGCTTTCTTCCTGGGTTTACGACCCATTAGGGAACCTCTTTAGTTGCATAAGCCAAGGTGACCCTCTAATGAACCAGGGTTTGCACAAGCCTAGTTTTCACACACTTCCAATGATCTCTGCCCTAGGGTCAGAGAAGGATTGCTCTTGTTCTGAGTTAGCCTGACACTGATAGCAGATATGGAAAGGCCTTCCCTTGGCACCCCAGGCAACGCTGGGGTTTTAGAGTACTCATTGATCATGCTCTGACCTTCTCTGAGTTCAGAAACAAATCAGTAAGAGACATGAGAGGGGTCAAGATGGGACCACTGAGAGTGGCAAAGAATGGTTCCCTTAGCCAAGGAATTGTCAGTGGAAGTTCTCCTTTGGTTCAGGTTTGATTCCAAAAGACATTTCTCTAAGTGAAAGTTAATATTAAACTAGAGTTCTGAGAGTGAACTAAAACTTTTAAACACTGTAACCTAAAGCTGTCTCTCTAGGGTAACAGAGTTGAAATCCATACCCTAGCCCAAGATCTTTGACTTAAACCATTTTAAAGGACCAACATCACACTTTTTAATACTCCCTGTTATCATTAGTTCCACTCAAAATCACATTTCCTACAGGTTCTTTGCACATTGTTAAATATTCAAAAAAATAGAGACACGTTTTTCTTTTTTCAAAGTTGCATCTTATTATTACTTTTTTATTTTAGAGAGAGAATGTGCACATGAGTGGAGGAGAGGAGCAGAGGGAGAAGGGGGGAGTGGAGAGAGAGAATTGTAAGCAGGCTCCAGACTCAACGCAGAGTCTGACACAGAACTCAATCCCACCACCCTGGGATCATGACCTGAGCCAAAATCAAGAGTCCAACGCTAAACTGACTAAGTTACTCAGGCTCCCCAATGTGATTTTCTTAAGTGAGCACATTTTTCAAGGGTCTCGGGTCTCACTTCAGGTTATATAATAAGTGGGTGTGGAGCAGAAGAATGACATAGCATTCATAGGTCGCTTTAAAGAATGAATGCCTTTGAGTTTGTTCCCACCTTTTTTTCTTGAATGTTGGTATCTGGCTCTTTTTTGCAGTGACACTTCCAATCTTGTGTCTCAAGTTACAGTTCTATTTCTGCTCCTATGTCAGTATCTGACACATAAATGGTACTCAGTAAAGGATGGCTGAATAAATTATTATTGAACAAATGATTATTGAATGAATGAGTTTCCAACCCTAAAACAACAAATTAAATACTTTCTTTTTAAATTTATTTTATTTTATTTTATTTTTGTAATTTACATCCAAATTAGTTAGCATATGGTGCAACAACAATTTCAGGAGTAGATTCCTTAATGCCCCTTACCCATTTGGCCCACCCCACTCCCACAACCCCTCCAGTAACCTTCTGTTTGTTCTCCATGTTTAAGAGTCTCTTCTGTTTTGTCCCCCTCCCTGTTTTTATATTATTTTTGTTTCCCTTCCCTTATGTTCATCTGTTTTGTCTCTTAAAGTCCTCATATGAGTGAAGTCATATGATATTTGTCTTTCTCTGACTAATTTCGCTTAGCATAATACCCTCTAGTTCCATCCACATAGTTGCAAAAGGCAAGATTTCATTCTTTTTGATTGCCAAGTAATACTCCATTGTGTGTGTGTGTGTGTGTGTGTGTGTGTGTGTGTGTGTATATATATGTACATATATATATATATATATGTGTACATATATATATACACACACACACACACACACACACATATACACACCACATCTTCTTTATCCATTCATCCATCAGTGGACATTTGGGCTCTTTCCATACTTTGGCTGTTGTCGATAGTGCTGCTATAAACATGGGGGTGCATGTGTCCCTTTGAAACAGCACACCTGTATCCCTTGGATAAATGCCTAGTAGTGCAATTGCTGGGTCGTAGGGTAGTTCTATTTTTAGTTTTTGAGGAACCTCCATTCTGTTTTCCAGAGTGACTGCACCAGCTTGCATTCCCACAAATTAAATACTTAGTATGTCCAAGTTACTGTGAAATAGAAAGATGAAAACCCTCACACCTGGTAGGAGAACCTTTGCATAGTGTTTTTTTCATTGGACTAATTTTTCACGTTTAAATGCTTTCTTTTTTCCAGAAATACCTGGACTTCATTGTTGACTTTTCTTTAGAGTGTTCTCAGGCAGGTTTCTTCCAAAGTCCAAGCCTTTTCTCAAATAGTCACTACAAACTCTTATGCATACCTCAGAACCTTTTTAAGGAACTAGTGCACAGCTCAAGATTTGAAGACTGTTCAGTTTTACTTACTCCGTTTTACTTAGTTACTATTCAATTTTACTTAGTTACAACTCAAATTTATTTAGTTAGGTCGAGAAAGTTAAATAGCTACTTGTTCTCTCAGTAAAAATAAAACAAAAACAAAAACTCCATAGACTCCCCCCACCCCCAACTTTACTCTCAGGAAGTGATAAAGCAGTGTGAAATTAGAGAACCCATGACAAATGGGATATCAGATCAGGTAGTGCTTAACTACTAAGTACCCAGGATTTTTTTTTTCACTGTTCTATCATATCCCCCAAAGAAGGAAGAGAACTTTGAATGCTCTTCCTGTGAATAATTAATGATTGACTTGCTATGCTTGGAATGTGTAATGGAGTGAATTCCAGAGAATGTGCCTATCCTTGGTGGTGGGCAAGAGAAAATGCACGGATCTTTCTCAAGAAAATAGCTCTGATTGGATATTTTTCTAATGATCGTGAGTACCATCATAGGTTTAAATCCTGCTCTGAAAGTAGCAACTCTATTTTAATAGATAGGCAAAGATACAGACTAAGAAAATACTACCTTATCAAGTGTGTATTCATAAAAACAACATATCTGCCTCTGCAGGAGTAGTCTTTGGCAATAATTCTCATTCTCTCTCTGATGTTCATTAGATTATATGAACTTGGATGAATCAATAGACTGTAAAATAACTCAAAAAGCTGTTTTCAAGATTAGATAAATTCAAAGATGTCAGACATTTAGCATTGTGTCTGGAATAGCAAAGCTGTTCCTTAATTGATGGTTTTCTTTCTTTTCTCTCTTCTCCATATGTAGCATTTTAAACATATTTGTACACCACTTGGAATTCTGTATAAGCTTTGGGAAATAGACTTTAATATGGACGCTTTAGGAGCACTGTGAAAGAATTTACCCCAGTTATAAACCCCATTTACATGGTTAACAAAAGCGTATCACGTTGTGTAAAAACCAGGGCCAATGTTCTTTTGCAGGTCTTGAGGCTAGTTAAGTATTCTCTGCACTGAAACACATTGCTCCGTTTCATGTGATCAGTGATCAGAGGTTACAACAAGTATGTAGAGCACTTTAAGAATCTTGAGAAGTCACGGTCACCAAAAGAAATTATTGTCTGTATTACCTTCCTTCAAATAGTGCACTTAGAATGAAAGTACATCTGGATGGATTCCAACAAGGGGGAAAAAAACCTGTGACATGAGGATTCTGTAAACTCTTCTAGGAATTTTGTGTGCATACTAAATGGAACTTTGTGCCATATACTTGGCACGAAAAACTGAAGTGTATAATGGAAAAAAGAAAAAGGATTCTTCAGACTTTTTTTTTCCCCTGGGAAGAAAGGGATGCAATTGTGTACTTTCAAAGTTCTAATCACGCTGGTTAAATGATAACATTTTTAAAGGGCTATGTTGGGACCAATGTGGATGTCTCTGGTTTTGGTCAAGACTTATGTACAAGAGCATTTAAAAGAACTGCTTCCTAATATTGTGAAGTATTCCCCAGTCCTTCAAACCGGTCCACAAGCCAAGAATCCATCCATGTGTTGATGACATTCAAAGGAAAGGAATATCCTAGATGTGATGGTTGGGGATGACACTCAGTAGCCTCCATATTTATTTCTAACCACTTCCTTCATTACTTACTTCCTGCCTCCCACCAAGAAGAGTAAAAAGGCCTGAAATTTGCATTCCAGCCTCCCTTTGGGCTAGTGCATGGGCCTGTGACCCAATTCTGGCCAGTGATTTTGAAGAAGTACTCTGAGGGTAGAAATCACCAGGAAAGATTTTTCCTCTGGTTAAAAAAATATGTACAACACAAAACTGCTCTTTCTTTTTTACTCTGAAGGTAATTATGTGAACACATAATGGAGATATGTAATGTAATGTGAAGACATAATTACAAATGGAGATGCACCAGCCACTTTATAATCATAGAAACAAACCTGAAAGGGAAGGCCAACACACCCAGGATGACATCCCAGCAGAAGAATGACGGGAACACTGGGTCCTTGATCACCTCATTTTCGTTCTGGACCTCTTGTTAAGTAAATCCATAAATAGCTTTATCACTTGTACTATTTAATTGAGGTGTGCTTTACTTGTGGCCTAAAGCACAATTGATATAATAGTTCTTGCCAGAGGATGAAAAAGTATTCCAATCAAGGCTGATAAAGCTTTAAAAAAGAATAAAAGACTCTCTGTGTGATATGACTAAAAATCTACTGAAACAGATACCTCTCCCATTTTACATTCTTCATCCAAAATTCCCACTAATAGGGACTTGATGATATACATTCATTACACAAATTTTGACTTCCTTTTATGCGTAGCACTTGTCCGATAAATATAAATACTAAAACGTATTCATCATTTATCTGAAATTCAAATTTAATCGAATGTCCTGTGTTTGTATTTGTAAATCTGGCAACATGCGCCATGCCCTATGGCAGGCTCTCCATAATTCAAAGAACGCATCTCCTTCAGAGCCTTTAGCTGATTCTAATGTGTGATCTGGGTAGAAGTCCACTGCCTTAGAAACTCTCTCTTTCAACTCCACATTCTACACACCAAGAATCTGAAGCCTGAAGAGATCCTGGGATTTCCCCAAAAGCACAAAGCTGCGCACAGGCACAGGTGGAAATGGGACCCACATTTCAGGATTTTTGCTAGTACCCCTTTTTTCCAGTTGCCTTTTCACTCCTGCTCCTAAAGTCTCTTGGTTTTGAAATGAACTGGGGAACTAACGAACTAACGCTGTTTGACTCAGTAGAGGGAAGGAAGCTTATCATATAAAACGTTTAATTTCCTTTGATGAGGAAGAGGAATGCATCTTAGTCACTTTCTTACACAGAAGAGCATTTTGGATAAGAAAACAAAGAATTGTGGAGAAAGAAAATCCTGTTCAAATCCATAGAAATACTTTCTTAAAAAGAAAATTTGCCAAATATTCTTTCATATAGGTGTTATACATGTTTGCATATATATAGATATATCTCATATGTATATATACATGTCATGCATACATCTATATGTCAGATATATATACAGCTTATTACATGGAGCTCATATAGGTGATATGTAATTCAAAGTTACACCATGGCTTGCTATATTTTGCAGCTATCACTGCAGAAATCTTCCCTCTGTTTCTTCACAGGTATCCTTGCTAATATTTTGATCAAAACTGCTAAGTCCCTAGCTTCTGTAAACAATGAGCTTTACTTGGAATTTATTTAAAGATTATCATGGTGACTTGCCCATGGAAAAGCCATTATTTTTTTTTTTTCCAATGGGCAACACAGAATTTAAAGCTCTTTGGATAAACTGCTGTGTATCACATTTCCAATTCCTAGATCTTCAGAACAGAAGGCTCAAAGTTTTGTCTAGAAACTTTTCCTTTTTAGCTAATCCAGTTCTTTCATTTTGCACTGTTAGTCCAAATGATGCGATTCTGTCACTAGAGAAGACAGAGGCCAAATTAAGTCAATTCTCTGTAGAAGATCTTAATCTAACATACATTGCTTATCAATCTGCCTTTCTCGTGTTTCTTGGAAGTCAAATCCGATTATCCCAAATGCAAATAATAAGGCAAATTTCACTTTATTAAAAAATCATCCCAAACACATTCTTACAGTATCAGACTTTATTTAAAAAAAAAAAAATACATGAAATTTCAGAATAGGATAGGTTCAGATGATTTTTGGAATTCCTTATAAGGGAATGTGACCCCAAATCTCAGTTCTTTAGGTCAAAGCATCCTCAACCACTACATCCAATTATGATGCACTTAGACTTTGAGGTCTATCAAGTTAACCATCCAAGTGGTTCCATCTGTTTTCATGGAACGTCCAGATAGGAGAGAAGCACAGAGTACCATATCACAAATAACAACTTTCTATTTCAAGTGACTCTACCACAGCCAGGGAGTCATGAAAACCAAAAGAAGCTCCTATTGGAAATAAATAAATAAATTTTTTTTAAAAGATTGAGCACAGCAGCTTCAACCTTTCCAATTATTTATTCAGCATTTTAAGTGATTCTTCTCCTCTCCACTTCCAAGCTGCCTACATTTTGGTCTCTTTCTAAAATTCAAACCTATTCTCCACAGATAAAACTTGTCACCTCTGGGAAGAGTCAACATTTATTTTATTGCATACATTCTGTTAATGCTTGTCGATTTTTCTATGAATCACATTACCTTTTAGTCTCACCTGTGAGAATATTATTCCATAAGAATTCCTGTAATTGAAATGTTAAAATCACACCCTCGAGACTTCTACCTGCAGGATGGTGGATCCTGTCTCACCTGTCTGGACACGTTGTACTGAGCTGAGGTCACACTTACGCAAATGACATTCCAAACATTCTTCTCCCACTAAATTAAAAGGGGCAGTGCAAGCTTCTCTCTCTCCCATTGGTTAGGGATTCTGACACAGGGACTTAGAAAGCTCGGCAGTCCTAAAATGGAGCTATTGTTAGCCACATGACCTGTGTGAGGGCATGAATCCTTCTCTCCTACCTCCTGCCCCACTGCCCCTTAGTCAGCACTAATCACGATTCAACACTTGAAAACTAGGCAACTGACTGAAAATGTTCTACTTGAACTTTGATTGATTTCAGAAGGGTGGCATGTCTTAAAATGTTGACCATTTACTGATTAACTGAGAAGACAGAATTCCCCCAAACTGTAGCTAGTCCGAAGCTAAAATCTTAACACAGAAAAACTGAATAAGGAAACATACTCTCGTAAGATCCCTGCCATCTATAAACTTTTCTATTAGATCTTGACTGTAGATAAATGCGATTACTATACATTATGTCTTTGAGGAATTTCTTCTTCCCCAAGACTCCTTGCCATTGGGAATTGGTTCCTTCCTTATCAGACATGTCCCTATATCAAAATCATAAAATAATTGCTGATGAAAGGTCTATTGTTTCATAGTTGTAAAGCCATCCCTTTCATACCTATTAGGCAATCTTCTCAAGCATGTGATAATAACCATAAAGTATGACTGAGGACAAGACATGAGCTGTGCTTACAGCTAATGGTATAAGTGTGTCTAATGGAGATAGTATTTCCATCCATGATTCCAAACGGCACCCATATACCACTCTCTTTTAGTCTGAACAGTATGAGCTGCCAGCTTGGAGGTATTCTTTCTTTCTCAAAAGAGTAGAAAAATAAAAGTGTTTTGTTCTTTAACACACTATAGGAGTGAATAAAGGTATACTGGAGGAGGTGGGGATGTCTGGAGAGGATAAATCAAAGTATAGAGAAAACAGTAGAATAAAACAGAAAAGCCAGTGTTTGTTTAGAATGGGTAAATGCTACTCTCAGAGGCCCGAGGTAAAAGTCCTAGCTGCACATTCAGTTACTTTCTGTCACAAGAATTAATAAGAATGAACATAAGAATTAATAATCATCATAATATTTGTTATAATTACTATCTAAATTCCATCGATCTAAGTGTTCTATTGTCAAAAGCAAGCCCAAATTGATGACAGAATAAGTATCCTTCTCTGAGTTAAACCTAAAATTATTTTGGCATTGTCAAACTACTCAGCTTCCTTTCAAATCCATGTTTAATCCAAAAAAAAAAAAAAAAAGTAAAAGAAAAAAAACAAAACAAATCCATGTTTAATCTTGTCATTGATATACTTATCTAAGCTCTTTTGGAATCCACTTATCTCACAAAGAGTTCAGGTAATTCAATTGAGAACACAAATATGTTTAGCTTTTTTGATAAAAATTTCTCACTGATATTTTGTTGTTCTCAGAGCGTATGTATACTGTCCAGTTGCCATAGCTGAATTATTTTCCTTACAGAGATGATTACTTTCAAGTGAGAGCTAAACATTGTCTCTAGATAGCTTTATGTTGCTGCTACCTTTAGTTTATATTCAAACAAAAGGAACAAATAACTTTCCTAAAGATAGTGCTACTATCACTAACTTCCATTTACTAATATCTTTCCTTAACTAATTAGTATTTAACTGGTGAATAAATACCTAGTTAAAACAATTACAACAGGCTCATCGTGCCATCTAGTGGACAATCTTCAAAATATCGTCCCATGGGCCATTTTCTTTCTATCCTTCAAAATGTCATCATTATTCTTGAAGAAGTAATCCAAACTACTAGCTAAGAATTATTGGTTAGTATCGCTGAACCCTCAGACAGAGCCATGATAGCATTTCCAACACTGGTGAAGTCTTAGGGAAAATTAACTTACCATCTTGTGTGCTCCGCTCCTTATCTGTTCAATGGATGGAGCCAATGCCACTGGCAAAAAGGAGAGTTGCCCCAGTAGTAATTCAATGCACTGAGTTCATCCTCAGTAACAGTATCTTAGGTAGCTCCTGCTTCCCATCTGGAAGATAAAAGCATAATCTCTGTTGGCTTGAATATAAATTATATATATAACTTTTTTATATAAAAATTTTACAATTTCATCTAATCTTAACAGCTACTTTGTGAATATGGGGGAATGTACTCATATTACACTTGAAGGAATTAAAGTTATTGAAAAAGTGGGGCGCTTGGGTGGCTCAGTCAGTTAAGGTTCTGATTCTTGATTTGGCTCAGGTCATGATCTCATGGTTTGTGGGTTCAAGCCCCGCCATCAGGCTCTGTGCTGGCAGTGCAGAGCCTGCTTGGGACTCTTTCTCTCTCTCCCTCTCTCTCTGCCCCTCCCCTGCTCATGATCTCTCTCTCTCTCTAAAAATAGATAAATAAACATTAAAAAAAATTGTAAATAAAGTTAATCAAAAGTAAGTGACTTGACCAGAGTCAAATACCTACAGAAAGCTCAAATTCAATCACAGATTTTCAAAATCTCAATGACTCTTTCAATAAGCCAGCAGTATATTAGAAGAGTGGCATTTTATGACAAAGGAGACCTTTTCTCAGAAATGAAGGTTAAATACATGCTTATCTATTAACATGATTGATTCACAACTTTAGCAGATACAAAAGGAAAAATATGTGGTTATCTCAACAGATGCTTAAAAAGCATTTGATCAAATCCAACTCACATTCTCAATGATAACAGAAGTCTTAAGAGGTAGGAGGAGAATGCTTCCATAGCTTGATAAAGATTACATATAAGAATCCTACCATTATCCTCATATTTAATGGTGAAACATCATAATTCTTTCCAATTACATTCAGTAATAAGGCTAGTGTTTCTGCTATTATTGCTTTAATTCATCAATGTACTTGAAGCCTGAGGCTATGCCATAAGACAAGATAAAGATATAATATATTGGTTGTTTGCCATGAAAACCCAAAAGAATTTTAAAAAATCAGAATTTATAAAATAGTTATGAAACAGTGCCAAATGCAAGATAAACATAAAGTAATAACCTTCCTATACAATTAGAAAATGTAATAGGAAAAAAATGACATGTATAACAGGAAAATAAAAACACACAGAAAGCAAATAAAACAAAGTGAACAAACTGAAAATACTTAGAGTAAACCAAATGAGAAATGTGCAAGGTTTATATAAATAGGAGTTGATTTTATTGAATGCTTTTTTAGCATCTATTGATATGATTATATATTTTTTTTAATTTTGGATTTGCTTATGCAAATGTAGGGAAGTTTTATGACTATATACAATTTTGAAATGGAATACCATATATATTTTACAAGAAAGAGACTGAGAAAAGTATTTGCAACTATTTAGTTCAAATATAATTTCCTCAAAGAAGCCACCTTTTATATCCCTATCTTCATGATATTTCTTCATTATTCCCTATTAATTATTATTCTCATTATTCAGAATCTTACTTTGGAATAATACGTTAATTACTGTGATTATTCTGTTAATTTTTCAGTCAATCTCTCCTCCTTTAGGAAAATATGAGTTCCATGAAAACATGAATCCTGTTTTTCTCACCAAGCACATATTTTAGAAAATAACGGGCTCAATAAGTGTTCTTTAAGGGAATAAATGAAAATAAATCTATGTAGAACAATTACAATTAAGAAGAAAAAGTAAAGAACTCCACAAGCATATGAAAAGACTATGAACATGTAATTCCTAGAAGAAGGATATCAACCAATAAACCCATGAAAAATTTTTGTCTCAATATAAGAGAAATAACATTTTTAGATCTCTTCATTTCTTTCCTGGCATCTCATGATCCCAGAAAAGGGAGTGGTCAGGCAAATGACAATGTTGTAGAAAGGAAGTGAATTACCATGTCAAGAAAACAGTCAGATAAGAAGAGAAATGGAATGGAATGCCCATTTTTGCCATTCCCATGTGGTAAGGCAGGAGTAGACTGGACAGGAGGAAGCAAGCCCCAGAAAAGTATGTTATACTGAAATCCTACTGAAATCCCAGAAGTCATAATGCTAGTTTAGCTGAAAAGTAGAACTAAAGCAGAAGAGCTTTTGTGTCCCATACACAATTTGGAAATCTATATATGGTGGTAATAAGGGCAGGTCAAGTGTAATGAGGAATATTTTCTCACAAGGCAATATTGCTTGATCATATCAGAGTTCAAATAGTTACAGAGATAGAGACAGAGACAGAGACAGAGAAACAGAGCACCAGAGTTACAACACTGAATTACCCTCTGATCCCATGAGACTAGGAAATCTTACAGATGTGCTGACATAGTTGTAAAAGGTTGTTGATAAGGCATGTTGGAGATCTTGATGGTATGGGTTGGAGTTGTTGTGGCCAGAAGGGAGTTCTGGGTTGCAAGGCAACAACCCAGGGCAGGGATCTCTTGGGGGATCTCAGAAAACCTCGGGAATATTGATTAAGTTCCAGGCAGAGCTGTGGTGGGGCTGAATTATCTGTGAAGAAGTACAGACCATGACAAAATCAAGAAAACAGACTACATGCATTCATGAGTTGCCAAATTCATCCTCAGTCCATGAGTCAGAGTAGTCAGTCCTAAGCAGAGATCAATGAGAATTTAGAAGATAATGCAAGGGTCCAAAGACCTTTCTCTCCACTACTGTGAGGTTGGGTAAGCCTATCTCTGTAGCTTTTATTTACGGAAAACTATCTTTTGTCAGAGAAGGGGAAAGAGGAAAAATAGCCCTGCTAGAGACTTAACATTTTAATTTCCCAGATAACTGTTACCTAAAATTAGAATGTCTCCAACCAGAAAATACATTAATTTGCAAATTTGAGTTAGGTTTCTCATAAGGAACATAAAATATGTTATAGAAAATAAAGGAGTATAAAGAGAAGTTACATTATTATATTATATTTCACCCAGCAGATTGGCAAAGATGAAAAAGATTGTTATTATTTGTTGTTGGTTAAAGTGCAAAGAAACAGGTAATCTAAAATACTCAGTTGAAGTAACGTACATCGCAAAGTGTTTCTGAGGGCAGTTTGACACTATTGACCCCAATTTAAATAATATACCCCACATCCAGCAATTCCATTTCTGGATATCAAATTCAATTATTAGAAAATCTACATCAGAAAATCTACATTAGAAAATCTACAAATTAAGATTAGAAAATCTTAAATTGAATTAGATACTAAGAATAACTTATTGGCACAATCAAGGACAAGTCCACAGATAGTTCAGGCTTCAGGCAGGGTACAATCAAGACTCTAAAATTGTTTCTTTCCAAGTACCAGCTTTCTATTTGTTCTGGTGTTCCTAATCTTCAAAAAAATGGCTACAAGCAGAAACCAGGATTACCAGCTTCTTCATTTACATCCAGGGGAGAGAAAGTGTTTCCCCATTCAAAAAAGAACAAAAAAAAATTTTTTTAAGTTTATTTTGAGAGAGACAAAGATAGCACAAATGGGGGAGGGTCAGAAGGGGAGACAGAGAATCCCAAGAAGGCTCAACGCTGCCAGCATGGAGCCTGATGCAGGGTTCGAACTCATGAAACTATGAGGTCATGATCTGAGCCGAAACCAAGAGTCAGATGCTTAACTGACTGACCCATTCAGGTGCCCCAAAAAGGAATAAAATTCTTGACCCTACTCCACTTGGACCATTTTAGGCTATATAGGTGTATCAGTAGCAATCACTTAGCATAAGAAAAGGAGGATCCTGATAGGCTAAGCCAAATTAAAACTGACTCAAAGGGTTAGAAGTAGAGTCAACCCTACCAATAATACATGGCTGCTATAAAAAGTACATTTGAATATGTACCTACATGTGAATAGTGGGATGCTATTTTGAGATATTAAGCTATTTCCCCCCATTGTTTCTGTACCCCACTGACCTTCTCCCTGCCTAGGCTGCTAGGGCATCTCATCTTCACTGCCACAAGGGAGGAATGATGTGACAGAGCACAGGCTAAAAGAGTGAAATCTTCTTGGCTTTTGAGTTCAGAAGATTTGGTGGAACATGATTAGCTAGAGAAATATTCCTCCTGAAGTGGGAGAATAGAAGTATCAGAGAAACAAGGTAACCAGGTTACATATTCACTGAGACAAGAACCTTTTGCCACATCAGAGCTGAAGGAGAGAGGAGAACAGAAATGATAGACACTCTAACAATAACTGAGGAATTCAAGAGCAGAGTAATCCTGGTCTACTTTCTACAGACCTTCCCAAGTAGTTCCTAAGGCAAGTCCACTGAGCTCCCCCTGATTCAAGAGGGTGCTGGAAATGCTTGGGTGGTAAAGGGCCTTAAGGAACTCCACCTGAGTTCCTGCTGCATCCCAAGGGATGCTCAGGAATTGTGGAATGATTTTAAATCTGCTTTTGAGGAATGCAGGAGTACCTAAGAGAGACCCAGATCTGGAGAGGCCTAGCTGTCAGTAACAGTACTCCTTACAAATAAGGATTAGATGGAGCATGGATATCTTTGGATGGAGGTCCTTATAGGTCCCCATAATGTAGTACCTGGGATCCTCTGTGGAACCTACATACAACTCAAGAAAAGGTGTCAAGAAAATGTGGAATTAAAAAATGAATGTTTCTGCCATCCTAAAAACCACGACCCATTAAGTTCAGTTATAGAAAAAAAAATGTATGGGGCACTTGGGTGGCTCAGTCGGTTGAGCGTCCGACTTCAGCTCAGATCATGACCTCACGGTTCCTGAGTTCGAGCCCCGCAACGGGCTCTGTGCTGACAGCTCAGAGCCTGGAGCCCGCTTCAGATTCTGTGTCCCCCTCTTTCTCTGCCCCACCCCTGCTTGTGCTCTGTCTCTCTCTGTCTTTCAAAAATGAATAAACATCAAAAAAATTTAAAAAAAAAATGGACACTTCATGGAGTAAGACTTACACCTGCTACTTATGCATGTGAATGAACATGCAAATGATCGGATAAAGTTCTGGACAGATAAATGAACAAAGGTTAACAGAGGCAGGGATGTCTCATATAATTGTACCATTCACATAGATATTTTAATTCTGTATTATTCTATATTAATGAGAAATACTATAATATAGAGGTTAAGAGTTCCAGCTCTGGGGACAGTTTGGGCAAGTTCCTTAACTTCTTTGTACCCTGGTTTCCTAAGCAAAATGCAAATAATAATATTATCTACCTCATGAAATTATTATAAGTATTAAATACATGTAAAGCTCTTTTTTAAATACTTAACATATAACAAGTACGCAACAATGTTTTTATTATTTTGCATTTTGATGAAAATGTATTTGTATGTTACTTGTATCAATTTTTAAATGATCTTATAATAAAAGCGAAAAGAAAATTAACAACCCAAAGTAGAATATTGAAGATACCAATGCAAAGTAATACACAAATGGTATCAAATATATAGCTGGCCCTTACGTTAAGAGGACAAGAATGTGTCAATGAGGATACTTAGATTTGCTGTGATTAGAGAGAATTTCAGAAGGATATAGAATTTGGATTGAGTCTTGAAGATTAGGTAGGATTTGGATTCGGGTGAAACATGCTTTATTGTTAAAAGAATGTGGCTGGTGAAGAAAGAGGTCCAAATGTCAAAGTTGTGTTTGGGAGATGGATGTCAATTGTTTGTAGTGAATGTTTTTAGATACTAGCTTGAGTTTACTGTTGGAAGAGTAGATTCTGCTAGATCACTCACTGAAAGTATATATCCAGAAGATTAGCTAGATGATAGATAGATAGATACATACATACATACATACATACATACATACATACACAGATATTCTGGAGGTGATGCGTGAGCCACTGATGGTCTTTGAGCAGGGTTTACCAAGAATAATCAGCAGTTGGGGCACCTGGGTGGCTCAGTCACTTAAGCATCTGACTTTAGCTCAGGTCATGATCTTGCAGTTCATGAGTTCAAGCCCCACGCTGGGTTCTGTGCTGACAGCTCAGAGCCTGGAACCTGCTTCAGATTCTGTGTCTCCCTCTCTCTCTGCCCCTCCCCCACTTACACTCTGTCTCTCTCTCTCGCTCAAGAATAAATAAACACTAAAAAAAAATTTTTTTTTAAAAGAATGATCAGCAGTGAAGCAGCAATGGCTCAGAAGTGAGCAGACATGGGTCTAGAAGGAACTTTATCAAGCTTGAAGACGAATCACATGGTTTTCTATTAACATAAGAATAAAAACAAAGGCAGAAGTTCATTTTCTTCAGAAAAAACAACAAAAAAATTAAATCTCTACGGACTCTTCATGCCCAGGATCTCTGTGCCAATGTCTGTTTGTGGTTGGGCTCTTCTGTAAGGGCTCCTGATGGCTTCCGTCTTTGTCTGTGTTCTCTCTCTCCCTCAAGACAGGGACTGTGTCTACTGTTGACAGGTCACCATTTCACTTAACGTCCTGCCCAAACTGGACACACAATAACTCTGAAGGCCTTACTGACTTAAAACCCAGTGAAATAATGTGGGGATTTGAAATGTAGTTTTACCTTAGTAGATCTTTTACCCTGGGTCTCACGCCTTTTGATTTTATCCAGGTTCCCAGGACCTTGTTTTCATTTGCTATCAGAGGTGATAACCTCACTGTTAGTTCTTCTGTATTTACTCCAAAGTATAACTGAAAAGCTGAACAATAGCCTATAGGAAGAAGGGATGCAACAAATCTCACAGATGGCAACAAATCTCACAAACTGAAATTGTATTCAGAAAGGGAATATTTGAGTATAATTGTCTGTTCCTTGGGAAGAACAGTGAGGACTCATATAAACTCACTTTGCGTGGTTATTTTTGGAAAACATAAACCAAGCCAAGTGGATACTGTGCAATTGCTTTAGTATTTAATATTGTATTTAATATGATCTAAAAAAAATTTTTTTAGTGTCTTATTTATTCTTGAGAGAGACAGAGACAGAGCACAGGGGAGGGGCAGAGAGAGGGAGACACAGAATCTGAAGCAGGTTTCAGGCTCTGAGCTGTCAGCACAGAGCCCAACAGGCGGGACTCAAACTCATGAGCCCGTGAGACCATGAACTGAGCTGAAGCCAGACGCTTAACCGACTGAGCCATCCAGGCGCCCCTATTTAATATGATTTTAGTACATTAATAATGCTTGTTTATTAAAAAGTTTTGAAAAGACAACCAAGAAAAAGAAACCATAATATTAGTAACCATAATACAACCATTATTAACATACTGTTATATATCCTTTCAGAATTTTTATGCATAATTTTGCAAAAAGAAAAGTATACATAACTTGTACATATACTATTTATATTCTCCTCTTTAGACTACTTTTGCCACTTCAAATAGGTGAAGACCTTTCAAATATTATTATTCTTTAAAATTGCAGTGTATGGGCACCTGGGTGGCTCAGTTGGTTGAGCATCCAACTTCAGCTCAGGTCATGATCTCACAGTTCATGAGTTCAAGCCCCACGTCGGGCTCTGTGCTGACAGCTCAGAGCCTGGAACGTGCTTTGGATTCTGTGTGTGTCTCTCTCTCTCTGCCCCCCCCTCCTCTGTTTGCACACTGTCTCTCTGTCTCTGTCTCTAACTCTGTCTCTCCCTCAAAAATAAAATAAACATTAGAAAAAAACTTAAAAAAATAAATAATAACTGCAGTGTAATTTATTATCCCTCTAAATAAATCTTTCTGGCAAATACACAATTATTCCTAATTTTTTATTTGTATGCAAAATATACATTGAACATTTTTTTGTGTGAAGGTGTTCACACTTGTTAAAATTTATGCTTGAGGTAGATACTTCAAAATCAGAATTACTGAACCCATGGCATACATATTTTATAGCTTATACCTAGAAAGGTTATACCAATTAGCAGTGCCAACAATACTACGTGAGAGTCATTTTGTTGATGTCGGGGCTGCTCTATGCAGAATTTATGGATATTTCTACACGCTGCCTTCACAATGTCGAGTCAACTGGGACTCTGGAATAAGCCAGTGATTTTTACTCTTGTATATGAAACACAACCACCTATGAATTTCCTCTCTTCTTCCTTCCATCCTAAATACAGACTTCAACAAACTCCCAGGCTACTTAGGATCCCTAACTGAAGTGTTGAGCCATGGTGGAAGATGGCTTCCAAAGATGGCCACCAGCAATTCCTCCTCTCATTCTGCGCATCTGCCACACCTACCATACAAAGGTAGAATCTACTTCCCCTGCTTTTGTATCTGGGGTAACTTTGTGACTTGCTTTGACCAGTAGAGTGTGGTAGAAGTAGCACTGTGAGTTCTAGGTCTCGGCTTTAGAGGCCTGGCAGTTCGTACCCACCCTCTTGGAACTGGGAGTCACCATACAGAGACTTGGCTATCCTGAAGGAGGAAGGGGAGACTGCAGCCTTCTAGACATCTCAGTGTTCCCTACCAAGACGTGTGTGCAAAGCTTTCTTGGATATTCCAGTGCCAACCAAGCTCTCATCTGAAATCAGCCTCATGGGTGATCCCAGCAGACACCATATAGATCAGAAAAACAATCTAACTGAGCATAACCAAGCATGGAATTGTGGGAAATGAGAAAATATTGTTATTTCAAATCACTAAGTCTTGGGGTGGTTGTTACATGGCAATAGGTAATTGAAACACCGGTTATCAGTAGTTTTAAAAGCTATAGATTTGACTTGCATGCATAGCTGTGGAAAAGATTACTACACTCCTACCTTAATGTCTATTCCTAATTATTTTCTTAGTAATAGACCCCCTGCTTTTTAGCGGGTTATATGGCTATCCAGAATAAAAAGTATATTCCCCAGTCTTCCTTGTGTCCAGTGTGACAATGTGACTAAGTTCTAGCCAAGAAACATAAGCAGCATTATCATGTGGGACTTCTAAAGAAGTTTCTTAAGTATCTTTAAAGGGAGGGGTACATTCTTCTCTCTTCCCTGCTTCAATATTTTTTTTTTCCTGCTTGCTGGAATACTAAAATAATGACTGAGGCTCAAGCACCATGTGAGACCCTAAGGCACATAAAAATGCTGTAAAGCAAAAAATAAAAAATAATTTGGCCCTTGATGATACTGGAGCAGCCATGAAAGGCCTGGACTGACTACATTCTGACTTTTATTGGAGAGCGAAACAAACTTCTACTTTTTTTCAATCTACTGGGTCTTGTTGTGTTGTTGTTGTTGTTGTTGTTGTTGCTGCTGCTGTTTAATCCATTCAGTCATTCTTTATCTTTTGGTGGGCATTTAATCTATTTACATTTAGAGTAATTACTGATAGGGAAGGATATACAATTGCCATTTTGTTTTCTCTTAGTCCTGTTCTTTTTTTTTCTGCTATTCCTTCTCCTAGTATCTTCTGTGTTTTGTTAAATTTTTGTATTGATTTGCTTTGATTCTCTTCTCTTTTTTTCTTTTATGTAGCTTCTATAGAGGGTGTGGGGGGGGGCGTGTATATGGTTACCCTGGGGTTTATTTTAAGCTAATTATCGCTTAAATTCAATCACAAAGACTATACATTTTAACACTCCCCCCCCCCCACACACACACACTTCGTTATCATTGTCATAATTTATATTTTCTGATTCTCACTAAGGGAACTGTCCTTGAGCTATTGCTGAATTGCGTTTGTGGGAGGGTCTGGGGCTGCCTACTTAGCCATCTTGTTGATGTTACTTCAAGCCAGTTCTCATCTTTATTCAAATATTTATCATTTATTTTCTCTTAACCCTATTGTAACATGACTATAGTTTTCTTGGAGTGTTCTGATATTTAATATAGCACAATAGGATTTTTTTAGGCAGCACTTTAGCCATTAAATTTGCTGCAAATGCACCTAAATGTATACACTTAAAAGAACTGGAAGTCAAGAAAAGTACTAAAGGGGGGGCGCCTGGGTGGATCAGTCAGTTAAGCATCCCACTTCCCCTCAGGTCATGATCTCGCAGTTCATGAGTTCGAGCCAGCTCAGAGCCTGGAGTCCGCTTCAGATTCTGTGTCTCCCTCTCTCTCCACCCCTCCCCTACTTGTGTGCGCTCGCACTCTGTCTCTCTCCTCGCTCAAGAATAAATAAACATTAAAAAAAAAAAAAAGATAAGAAAAGTACTAAAGGAAGTCTATCTGTCCATAATATAAATTAAGGAGTCTTGACAACTGACCAAGGCTTGAAAAAGTCCTCCTTGGGTTCTTCAGGATGTTAGCCCATGGTGTTCTGATTCATATTTAATGATCAGCTCTCCAAGCTTGGGGAAACAATTCTTGAGGGTGTTTGCTAATTCCTGTTGCATAAATAGTCCCACCTAGGTTGACTCAAACTACTAATGTGTTGTCACTGAACAGGAGTTTGGAAGATCTGTGAAGGTTTGTACATGACTTGTTCTCAAGGAATCCCCTCAGTACACTTCAATCCCACCACCCTCTTTTTTTTTTCCTTTTACTCTCTGATTCAGCCAGTTAGAAATATATTTCTTTGTGCAAATGTTTTGCTCTTAATATTATTATTTACGCCTTTATGTGTGTTTATACATGCGTTTATCTTTCTGTTTATTGAAAACAATGGACAAAACCTTTTAAAGAACACAAGATGTTTTGCAAAGCCAAACATA
>NW_026058694.1:0-19172 GCF_023721935.1 Panthera uncia
ATGGTTAGGATTTTTTAGGCTCAGCTTTCTTCCTGGGTTTACGACCCGTTAGGGAACCTCTTTAGTTGCATAAGCCAAGGTGACCCTCTAATGAACCAGGGTTTGCACAAGCCTAGTTTTCACACACTTCCAATGATCTCTGCCCTAGGGTCAGAGAAGGATTGCTCTTGTTCTGAGTTAGCCTGACACTGATAGCAGATATGGAAAGGCCTTCCCTTGGCACCCCAGGCAACGCTGGGGTTTTAGAGTACTCATTGATCATGCTCTGACCTTCTCTGAGTTCAGAAACAAATCAGTAAGAGACATGAGAGGGGTCAAGATGGGACCACTGAGAGTGGCAAAGAATGGTTCCCTTAGCCAAGGAATTGTCAGTGGAAGTTCTCCTTTGGTTCAGGTTTGATTCCAAAAGACATTTCTCTAAGTGAAAGTTAATATTAAACTAGAGTTCTGAGAGTGAACTAAAACTTTTAAACACTGTAACCTAAAGCTGTCTCTCTAGGGTAACAGAGTTGAAATCCATACCCTAGCCCAAGATCTTTGACTTAAACCATTTTAAAGGACCAACATCACACTTTTTAATACTCCCTGTTATCATTAGTTCCACTCAAAATCACATTTCCTACAGGTTCTTTGCACATTGTTAAATATTCAAAAAAATAGAGACACGTTTTTCTTTTTTCAAAGTTGCATCTTATTATTACTTTTTTATTTTAGAGAGAGAATGTGCACATGAGTGGAGGAGAGGAGCAGAGGGAGAAGGGGGGAGTGGAGAGAGAGAATTGTAAGCAGGCTCCAGACTCAACGCAGAGTCTGACACAGAACTCAATCCCACCACCCTGGGATCATGACCTGAGCCAAAATCAAGAGTCCAACGCTAAACTGACTAAGTTACTCAGGCTCCCCAATGTGATTTTCTTAAGTGAGCACATTTTTCAAGGGTCTCGGGTCTCACTTCAGGTTATATAATAAGTGGGTGTGGAGCAGAAGAATGACATAGCATTCATAGGTCGCTTTAAAGAATGAATGCCTTTGAGTTTGTTCCCACCTTTTTTTCTTGAATGTTGGTATCTGGCTCTTTTTTGCAGTGACACTTCCAATCTTGTGTCTCAAGTTACAGTTCTATTTCTGCTCCTATGTCAGTATCTGACACATAAATGGTACTCAGTAAAGGATGGCTGAATAAATTATTATTGAACAAATGATTATTGAATGAATGAGTTTCCAACCCTAAAACAACAAATTAAATACTTTCTTTTTAAATTTATTTTATTTTATTTTATTTTTGTAATTTACATCCAAATTAGTTAGCATATGGTGCAACAACAATTTCAGGAGTAGATTCCTTAATGCCCCTTACCCATTTGGCCCACCCCACTCCCACAACCCCTCCAGTAACCTTCTGTTTGTTCTCCATGTTTAAGAGTCTCTTCTGTTTTGTCCCCCTCCCTGTTTTTATATTATTTTTGTTTCCCTTCCCTTATGTTCATCTGTTTTGTCTCTTAAAGTCCTCATATGAGTGAAGTCATATGATATTTGTCTTTCTCTGACTAATTTCGCTTAGCATAATACCCTCTAGTTCCATCCACATAGTTGCAAAAGGCAAGATTTCATTCTTTTTGATTGCCAAGTAATACTCCATTGTGTGTGTGTGTGTGTGTGTGTGTGTGTGTGTGTGTGTATATATATGTACATATATATATATATATATGTGTACATATATATATACACACACACACACACACACATATACACACCACATCTTCTTTATCCATTCATCCATCAGTGGACATTTGGGCTCTTTCCATACTTTGGCTGTTGTCGATAGTGCTGCTATAAACATGGGGGTGCATGTGTCCCTTTGAAACAGCACACCTGTATCCCTTGGATAAATGCCTAGTAGTGCAATTGCTGGGTCGTAGGGTAGTTCTATTTTTAGTTTTTGAGGAACCTCCATTCTGTTTTCCAGAGTGACTGCACCAGCTTGCATTCCCACAAATTAAATACTTAGTATGTCCAAGTTACTGTGAAATAGAAAGATGAAAACCCTCACACCTGGTAGGAGAACCTTTGCATAGTGTTTTTTTCATTGGACTAATTTTTCACGTTTAAATGCTTTCTTTTTTCCAGAAATACCTGGACTTCATTGTTGACTTTTCTTTAGAGTGTTCTCAGGCAGGTTTCTTCCAAAGTCCAAGCCTTTTCTCAAATAGTCACTACAAACTCTTATGCATACCTCAGAACCTTTTTAAGGAACTAGTGCACAGCTCAAGATTTGAAGACTGTTCAGTTTTACTTACTCCGTTTTACTTAGTTACTATTCAATTTTACTTAGTTACAACTCAAATTTATTTAGTTAGGTCGAGAAAGTTAAATAGCTACTTGTTCTCTCAGTAAAAATAAAACAAAAACAAAAACTCCATAGACTCCCCCCACCCCCAACTTTACTCTCAGGAAGTGATAAAGCAGTGTGAAATTAGAGAACCCATGACAAATGGGATATCAGATCAGGTAGTGCTTAACTACTAAGTACCCAGGATTTTTTTTTTCACTGTTCTATCATATCCCCCAAAGAAGGAAGAGAACTTTGAATGCTCTTCCTGTGAATAATTAATGATTGACTTGCTATGCTTGGAATGTGTAATGGAGTGAATTCCAGAGAATGTGCCTATCCTTGGTGGTGGGCAAGAGAAAATGCACGGATCTTTCTCAAGAAAATAGCTCTGATTGGATATTTTTCTAATGATCGTGAGTACCATCATAGGTTTAAATCCTGCTCTGAAAGTAGCAACTCTATTTTAATAGATAGGCAAAGATACAGACTAAGAAAATACTACCTTATCAAGTGTGTATTCATAAAAACAACATATCTGCCTCTGCAGGAGTAGTCTTTGGCAATAATTCTCATTCTCTCTCTGATGTTCATTAGATTATATGAACTTGGATGAATCAATAGACTGTAAAATAACTCAAAAAGCTGTTTTCAAGATTAGATAAATTCAAAGATGTCAGACATTTAGCATTGTGTCTGGAATAGCAAAGCTGTTCCTTAATTGATGGTTTTCTTTCTTTTCTCTCTTCTCCATATGTAGCATTTTAAACATATTTGTACACCACTTGGAATTCTGTATAAGCTTTGGGAAATAGACTTTAATATGGACGCTTTAGGAGCACTGTGAAAGAATTTACCCCAGTTATAAACCCCATTTACATGGTTAACAAAAGCGTATCACGTTGTGTAAAAACCAGGGCCAATGTTCTTTTGCAGGTCTTGAGGCTAGTTAAGTATTCTCTGCACTGAAACACATTGCTCCGTTTCATGTGATCAGTGATCAGAGGTTACAACAAGTATGTAGAGCACTTTAAGAATCTTGAGAAGTCACGGTCACCAAAAGAAATTATTGTCTGTATTACCTTCCTTCAAATAGTGCACTTAGAATGAAAGTACATCTGGATGGATTCCAACAAGGGGGAAAAAAACCTGTGACATGAGGATTCTGTAAACTCTTCTAGGAATTTTGTGTGCATACTAAATGGAACTTTGTGCCATATACTTGGCACGAAAAACTGAAGTGTATAATGGAAAAAAGAAAAAGGATTCTTCAGACTTTTTTTTTCCCCTGGGAAGAAAGGGATGCAATTGTGTACTTTCAAAGTTCTAATCACGCTGGTTAAATGATAACATTTTTAAAGGGCTATGTTGGGACCAATGTGGATGTCTCTGGTTTTGGTCAAGACTTATGTACAAGAGCATTTAAAAGAACTGCTTCCTAATATTGTGAAGTATTCCCCAGTCCTTCAAACCGGTCCACAAGCCAAGAATCCATCCATGTGTTGATGACATTCAAAGGAAAGGAATATCCTAGATGTGATGGTTGGGGATGACACTCAGTAGCCTCCATATTTATTTCTAACCACTTCCTTCATTACTTACTTCCTGCCTCCCACCAAGAAGAGTAAAAAGGCCTGAAATTTGCATTCCAGCCTCCCTTTGGGCTAGTGCATGGGCCTGTGACCCAATTCTGGCCAGTGATTTTGAAGAAGTACTCTGAGGGTAGAAATCACCAGGAAAGATTTTTCCTCTGGTTAAAAAAATATGTACAACACAAAACTGCTCTTTCTTTTTTACTCTGAAGGTAATTATGTGAACACATAATGGAGATATGTAATGTAATGTGAAGACATAATTACAAATGGAGATGCACCAGCCACTTTATAATCATAGAAACAAACCTGAAAGGGAAGGCCAACACACCCAGGATGACATCCCAGCAGAAGAATGACGGGAACACTGGGTCCTTGATCACCTCATTTTCGTTCTGGACCTCTTGTTAAGTAAATCCATAAATAGCTTTATCACTTGTACTATTTAATTGAGGTGTGCTTTACTTGTGGCCTAAAGCACAATTGATATAATAGTTCTTGCCAGAGGATGAAAAAGTATTCCAATCAAGGCTGATAAAGCTTTAAAAAAGAATAAAAGACTCTCTGTGTGATATGACTAAAAATCTACTGAAACAGATACCTCTCCCATTTTACATTCTTCATCCAAAATTCCCACTAATAGGGACTTGATGATATACATTCATTACACAAATTTTGACTTCCTTTTATGCGTAGCACTTGTCCGATAAATATAAATACTAAAACGTATTCATCATTTATCTGAAATTCAAATTTAATCGAATGTCCTGTGTTTGTATTTGTAAATCTGGCAACATGCGCCATGCCCTATGGCAGGCTCTCCATAATTCAAAGAACGCATCTCCTTCAGAGCCTTTAGCTGATTCTAATGTGTGATCTGGGTAGAAGTCCACTGCCTTAGAAACTCTCTCTTTCAACTCCACATTCTACACACCAAGAATCTGAAGCCTGAAGAGATCCTGGGATTTCCCCAAAAGCACAAAGCTGCGCACAGGCACAGGTGGAAATGGGACCCACATTTCAGGATTTTTGCTAGTACCCCTTTTTTCCAGTTGCCTTTTCACTCCTGCTCCTAAAGTCTCTTGGTTTTGAAATGAACTGGGGAACTAACGAACTAACGCTGTTTGACTCAGTAGAGGGAAGGAAGCTTATCATATAAAACGTTTAATTTCCTTTGATGAGGAAGAGGAATGCATCTTAGTCACTTTCTTACACAGAAGAGCATTTTGGATAAGAAAACAAAGAATTGTGGAGAAAGAAAATCCTGTTCAAATCCATAGAAATACTTTCTTAAAAAGAAAATTTGCCAAATATTCTTTCATATAGGTGTTATACATGTTTGCATATATATAGATATATCTCATATGTATATATACATGTCATGCATACATCTATATGTCAGATATATATACAGCTTATTACATGGAGCTCATATAGGTGATATGTAATTCAAAGTTACACCATGGCTTGCTATATTTTGCAGCTATCACTGCAGAAATCTTCCCTCTGTTTCTTCACAGGTATCCTTGCTAATATTTTGATCAAAACTGCTAAGTCCCTAGCTTCTGTAAACAATGAGCTTTACTTGGAATTTATTTAAAGATTATCATGGTGACTTGCCCATGGAAAAGCCATTATTTTTTTTTTTTCCAATGGGCAACACAGAATTTAAAGCTCTTTGGATAAACTGCTGTGTATCACATTTCCAATTCCTAGATCTTCAGAACAGAAGGCTCAAAGTTTTGTCTAGAAACTTTTCCTTTTTAGCTAATCCAGTTCTTTCATTTTGCACTGTTAGTCCAAATGATGCGATTCTGTCACTAGAGAAGACAGAGGCCAAATTAAGTCAATTCTCTGTAGAAGATCTTAATCTAACATACATTGCTTATCAATCTGCCTTTCTCGTGTTTCTTGGAAGTCAAATCCGATTATCCCAAATGCAAATAATAAGGCAAATTTCACTTTATTAAAAAATCATCCCAAACACATTCTTACAGTATCAGACTTTATTTAAAAAAAAAAAAATACATGAAATTTCAGAATAGGATAGGTTCAGATGATTTTTGGAATTCCTTATAAGGGAATGTGACCCCAAATCTCAGTTCTTTAGGTCAAAGCATCCTCAACCACTACATCCAATTATGATGCACTTAGACTTTGAGGTCTATCAAGTTAACCATCCAAGTGGTTCCATCTGTTTTCATGGAACGTCCAGATAGGAGAGAAGCACAGAGTACCATATCACAAATAACAACTTTCTATTTCAAGTGACTCTACCACAGCCAGGGAGTCATGAAAACCAAAAGAAGCTCCTATTGGAAATAAATAAATAAATTTTTTTTAAAAGATTGAGCACAGCAGCTTCAACCTTTCCAATTATTTATTCAGCATTTTAAGTGATTCTTCTCCTCTCCACTTCCAAGCTGCCTACATTTTGGTCTCTTTCTAAAATTCAAACCTATTCTCCACAGATAAAACTTGTCACCTCTGGGAAGAGTCAACATTTATTTTATTGCATACATTCTGTTAATGCTTGTCGATTTTTCTATGAATCACATTACCTTTTAGTCTCACCTGTGAGAATATTATTCCATAAGAATTCCTGTAATTGAAATGTTAAAATCACACCCTCGAGACTTCTACCTGCAGGATGGTGGATCCTGTCTCACCTGTCTGGACATGTTGTACTGAGCTGAGGTCACACTTACGCAAATGACATTCCAAACATTCTTCTCCCACTAAATTAAAAGGGGCAGTGCAAGCTTCTCTCTCTCCCATTGGTTAGGGATTCTGACACAGGGACTTAGAAAGCTCGGCAGTCCTAAAATGGAGCTATTGTTAGCCACATGACCTGTGTGAGGGCATGAATCCTTCTCTCCTACCTCCTGCCCCACTGCCCCTTAGTCAGCACTAATCACGATTCAACACTTGAAAACTAGGCAACTGACTGAAAATGTTCTACTTGAACTTTGATTGATTTCAGAAGGGTGGCATGTCTTAAAATGTTGACCATTTACTGATTAACTGAGAAGACAGAATTCCCCCAAACTGTAGCTAGTCCGAAGCTAAAATCTTAACACAGAAAAACTGAATAAGGAAACATACTCTCGTAAGATCCCTGCCATCTATAAACTTTTCTATTAGATCTTGACTGTAGATAAATGCGATTACTATACATTATGTCTTTGAGGAATTTCTTCTTCCCCAAGACTCCTTGCCATTGGGAATTGGTTCCTTCCTTATCAGACATGTCCCTATATCAAAATCATAAAATAATTGCTGATGAAAGGTCTATTGTTTCATAGTTGTAAAGCCATCCCTTTCATACCTATTAGGCAATCTTCTCAAGCATGTGATAATAACCATAAAGTATGACTGAGGACAAGACATGAGCTGTGCTTACAGCTAATGGTATAAGTGTGTCTAATGGAGATAGTATTTCCATCCATGATTCCAAACGGCACCCATATACCACTCTCTTTTAGTCTGAACAGTATGAGCTGCCAGCTTGGAGGTATTCTTTCTTTCTCAAAAGAGTAGAAAAATAAAAGTGTTTTGTTCTTTAACACACTATAGGAGTGAATAAAGGTATACTGGAGGAGGTGGGGATGTCTGGAGAGGATAAATCAAAGTATAGAGAAAACAGTAGAATAAAACAGAAAAGCCAGTGTTTGTTTAGAATGGGTAAATGCTACTCTCAGAGGCCCGAGGTAAAAGTCCTAGCTGCACATTCAGTTACTTTCTGTCACAAGAATTAATAAGAATGAACATAAGAATTAATAATCATCATAATATTTGTTATAATTACTATCTAAATTCCATCGATCTAAGTGTTCTATTGTCAAAAGCAAGCCCAAATTGATGACAGAATAAGTATCCTTCTCTGAGTTAAACCTAAAATTATTTTGGCATTGTCAAACTACTCAGCTTCCTTTCAAATCCATGTTTAATCCAAAAAAAAAAAAAAAAAGTAAAAGAAAAAAAACAAAACAAATCCATGTTTAATCTTGTCATTGATATACTTATCTAAGCTCTTTTGGAATCCACTTATCTCACAAAGAGTTCAGGTAATTCAATTGAGAACACAAATATGTTTAGCTTTTTTGATAAAAATTTCTCACTGATATTTTGTTGTTCTCAGAGCGTATGTATACTGTCCAGTTGCCATAGCTGAATTATTTTCCTTACAGAGATGATTACTTTCAAGTGAGAGCTAAACATTGTCTCTAGATAGCTTTATGTTGCTGCTACCTTTAGTTTATATTCAAACAAAAGGAACAAATAACTTTCCTAAAGATAGTGCTACTATCACTAACTTCCATTTACTAATATCTTTCCTTAACTAATTAGTATTTAACTGGTGAATAAATACCTAGTTAAAACAATTACAACAGGCTCATCGTGCCATCTAGTGGACAATCTTCAAAATATCGTCCCATGGGCCATTTTCTTTCTATCCTTCAAAATGTCATCATTATTCTTGAAGAAGTAATCCAAACTACTAGCTAAGAATTATTGGTTAGTATCGCTGAACCCTCAGACAGAGCCATGATAGCATTTCCAACACTGGTGAAGTCATAGGGAAAATTAACTTACCATCTTGTGTGCTCCGCTCCTTATCTGTTCAATGGATGGAGCCAATGCCACTGGCAAAAAGGAGAGTTGCCCCAGTAGTAATTCAATGCACTGAGTTCATCCTCAGTAACAGTATCTTAGGTAGCTCCTGCTTCCCATCTGGAAGATAAAAGCATAATCTCTGTTGGCTTGAATATAAATTATATATATAACTTTTTTATATAAAAATTTTACAATTTCATCTAATCTTAACAGCTACTTTGTGAATATGGGGGAATGTACTCATATTACACTTGAAGGAATTAAAGTTATTGAAAAAGTGGGGCGCTTGGGTGGCTCAGTCAGTTAAGGTTCTGATTCTTGATTTGGCTCAGGTCATGATCTCATGGTTTGTGGGTTCAAGCCCCGCCATCAGGCTCTGTGCTGGCAGTGCAGAGCCTGCTTGGGACTCTTTCTCTCTCTCCCTCTCTCTCTGCCCCTCCCCTGCTCATGATCTCTCTCTCTCTCTAAAAATAGATAAATAAACATTAAAAAAAATTGTAAATAAAGTTAATCAAAAGTAAGTGACTTGACCAGAGTCAAATACCTACAGAAAGCTCAAATTCAATCACAGATTTTCAAAATCTCAATGACTCTTTCAATAAGCCAGCAGTATATTAGAAGAGTGGCATTTTATGACAAAGGAGACCTTTTCTCAGAAATGAAGGTTAAATACATGCTTATCTATTAACATGATTGATTCACAACTTTAGCAGATACAAAAGGAAAAATATGTGGTTATCTCAACAGATGCTTAAAAAGCATTTGATCAAATCCAACTCACATTCTCAATGATAACAGAAGTCTTAAGAGGTAGGAGGAGAATGCTTCCATAGCTTGATAAAGATTACATATAAGAATCCTACCATTATCCTCATATTTAATGGTGAAACATCATAATTCTTTCCAATTACATTCAGTAATAAGGCTAGTGTTTCTGCTATTATTGCTTTAATTCATCAATGTACTTGAAGCCTGAGGCTATGCCATAAGACAAGATAAAGATATAATATATTGGTTGTTTGCCATGAAAACCCAAAAGAATTTTAAAAAATCAGAATTTATAAAATAGTTATGAAACAGTGCCAAATGCAAGATAAACATAAAGTAATAACCTTCCTATACAATTAGAAAATGTAATAGGAAAAAAATGACATGTATAACAGGAAAATAAAAACACACAGAAAGCAAATAAAACAAAGTGAACAAACTGAAAATACTTAGAGTAAACCAAATGAGAAATGTGCAAGGTTTATATAAATAGGAGTTGATTTTATTGAATGCTTTTTTAGCATCTATTGATATGATTATATATTTTTTTTAATTTTGGATTTGCTTATGCAAATGTAGGGAAGTTTTATGACTATATACAATTTTGAAATGGAATACCATATATATTTTACAAGAAAGAGACTGAGAAAAGTATTTGCAACTATTTAGTTCAAATATAATTTCCTCAAAGAAGCCACCTTTTATATCCCTATCTTCATGATATTTCTTCATTATTCCCTATTAATTATTATTCTCATTATTCAGAATCTTACTTTGGAATAATACGTTAATTACTGTGATTATTCTGTTAATTTTTCAGTCAATCTCTCCTCCTTTAGGAAAATATGAGTTCCATGAAAACATGAATCCTGTTTTTCTCACCAAGCACATATTTTAGAAAATAACGGGCTCAATAAGTGTTCTTTAAGGGAATAAATGAAAATAAATCTATGTAGAACAATTACAATTAAGAAGAAAAAGTAAAGAACTCCACAAGCATATGAAAAGACTATGAACATGTAATTCCTAGAAGAAGGATATCAACCAATAAACCCATGAAAAATTTTTGTCTCAATATAAGAGAAATAACATTTTTAGATCTCTTCATTTCTTTCCTGGCATCTCATGATCCCAGAAAAGGGAGTGGTCAGGCAAATGACAATGTTGTAGAAAGGAAGTGAATTACCATGTCAAGAAAACAGTCAGATAAGAAGAGAAATGGAATGGAATGCCCATTTTTGCCATTCCCATGTGGTAAGGCAGGAGTAGACTGGACAGGAGGAAGCAAGCCCCAGAAAAGTATGTTATACTGAAATCCTACTGAAATCCCAGAAGTCATAATGCTAGTTTAGCTGAAAAGTAGAACTAAAGCAGAAGAGCTTTTGTGTCCCATACACAATTTGGAAATCTATATATGGTGGTAATAAGGGCAGGTCAAGTGTAATGAGGAATATTTTCTCACAAGGCAATATTGCTTGATCATATCAGAGTTCAAATAGTTACAGAGATAGAGACAGAGACAGAGACAGAGAAACAGAGCACCAGAGTTACAACACTGAATTACCCTCTGATCCCATGAGACTAGGAAATCTTACAGATGTGCTGACATAGTTGTAAAAGGTTGTTGATAAGGCATGTTGGAGATCTTGATGGTATGGGTTGGAGTTGTTGTGGCCAGAAGGGAGTTCTGGGTTGCAAGGCAACAACCCAGGGCAGGGATCTCTTGGGGGATCTCAGAAAACCTCGGGAATATTGATTAAGTTCCAGGCAGAGCTGTGGTGGGGCTGAATTATCTGTGAAGAAGTACAGACCATGACAAAATCAAGAAAACAGACTACATGCATTCATGAGTTGCCAAATTCATCCTCAGTCCATGAGTCAGAGTAGTCAGTCCTAAGCAGAGATCAATGAGAATTTAGAAGATAATGCAAGGGTCCAAAGACCTTTCTCTCCACTACTGTGAGGTTGGGTAAGCCTATCTCTGTAGCTTTTATTTACGGAAAACTATCTTTTGTCAGAGAAGGGGAAAGAGGAAAAATAGCCCTGCTAGAGACTTAACATTTTAATTTCCCAGATAACTGTTACCTAAAATTAGAATGTCTCCAACCAGAAAATACATTAATTTGCAAATTTGAGTTAGGTTTCTCATAAGGAACATAAAATATGTTATAGAAAATAAAGGAGTATAAAGAGAAGTTACATTATTATATTATATTTCACCCAGCAGATTGGCAAAGATGAAAAAGATTGTTATTATTTGTTGTTGGTTAAAGTGCAAAGAAACAGGTAATCTAAAATACTCAGTTGAAGTAACGTACATCGCAAAGTGTTTCTGAGGGCAGTTTGACACTATTGACCCCAATTTAAATAATATACCCCACATCCAGCAATTCCATTTCTGGATATCAAATTCAATTATTAGAAAATCTACATCAGAAAATCTACATTAGAAAATCTACAAATTAAGATTAGAAAATCTTAAATTGAATTAGATACTAAGAATAACTTATTGGCACAATCAAGGACAAGTCCACAGATAGTTCAGGCTTCAGGCAGGGTACAATCAAGACTCTAAAATTGTTTCTTTCCAAGTACCAGCTTTCTATTTGTTCTGGTGTTCCTAATCTTCAAAAAAATGGCTACAAGCAGAAACCAGGATTACCAGCTTCTTCATTTACATCCAGGGGAGAGAAAGTGTTTCCCCATTCAAAAAAGAACAAAAAAAAATTTTTTTAAGTTTATTTTGAGAGAGACAAAGATAGCACAAATGGGGGAGGGTCAGAAGGGGAGACAGAGAATCCCAAGAAGGCTCAACGCTGCCAGCATGGAGCCTGATGCAGGGTTCGAACTCATGAAACTATGAGGTCATGATCTGAGCCGAAACCAAGAGTCAGATGCTTAACTGACTGACCCATTCAGGTGCCCCAAAAAGGAATAAAATTCTTGACCCTACTCCACTTGGACCATTTTAGGCTATATAGGTGTATCAGTAGCAATCACTTAGCATAAGAAAAGGAGGATCCTGATAGGCTAAGCCAAATTAAAACTGACTCAAAGGGTTAGAAGTAGAGTCAACCCTACCAATAATACATGGCTGCTATAAAAAGTACATTTGAATATGTACCTACATGTGAATAGTGGGATGCTATTTTGAGATATTAAGCTATTTCCCCCCATTGTTTCTGTACCCCACTGACCTTCTCCCTGCCTAGGCTGCTAGGGCATCTCATCTTCACTGCCACAAGGGAGGAATGATGTGACAGAGCACAGGCTAAAAGAGTGAAATCTTCTTGGCTTTTGAGTTCAGAAGATTTGGTGGAACATGATTAGCTAGAGAAATATTCCTCCTGAAGTGGGAGAATAGAAGTATCAGAGAAACAAGGTAACCAGGTTACATATTCACTGAGACAAGAACCTTTTGCCACATCAGAGCTGAAGGAGAGAGGAGAACAGAAATGATAGACACTCTAACAATAACTGAGGAATTCAAGAGCAGAGTAATCCTGGTCTACTTTCTACAGACCTTCCCAAGTAGTTCCTAAGGCAAGTCCACTGAGCTCCCCCTGATTCAAGAGGGTGCTGGAAATGCTTGGGTGGTAAAGGGCCTTAAGGAACTCCACCTGAGTTCCTGCTGCATCCCAAGGGATGCTCAGGAATTGTGGAATGATTTTAAATCTGCTTTTGAGGAATGCAGGAGTACCTAAGAGAGACCCAGATCTGGAGAGGCCTAGCTGTCAGTAACAGTACTCCTTACAAATAAGGATTAGATGGAGCATGGATATCTTTGGATGGAGGTCCTTATAGGTCCCCATAATGTAGTACCTGGGATCCTCTGTGGAACCTACATACAACTCAAGAAAAGGTGTCAAGAAAATGTGGAATTAAAAAATGAATGTTTCTGCCATCCTAAAAACCACGACCCATTAAGTTCAGTTATAGAAAAAAAAATGTATGGGGCACTTGGGTGGCTCAGTCGGTTGAGCGTCCGACTTCAGCTCAGATCATGACCTCACGGTTCCTGAGTTCGAGCCCCGCAACGGGCTCTGTGCTGACAGCTCAGAGCCTGGAGCCCGCTTCAGATTCTGTGTCCCCCTCTTTCTCTGCCCCACCCCTGCTTGTGCTCTGTCTCTCTCTGTCTTTCAAAAATGAATAAACATCAAAAAAATTTAAAAAAAAAATGGACACTTCATGGAGTAAGACTTACACCTGCTACTTATGCATGTGAATGAACATGCAAATGATCGGATAAAGTTCTGGACAGATAAATGAACAAAGGTTAACAGAGGCAGGGATGTCTCATATAATTGTACCATTCACATAGATATTTTAATTCTGTATTATTCTATATTAATGAGAAATACTATAATATAGAGGTTAAGAGTTCCAGCTCTGGGGACAGTTTGGGCAAGTTCCTTAACTTCTTTGTACCCTGGTTTCCTAAGCAAAATGCAAATAATAATATTATCTACCTCATGAAATTATTATAAGTATTAAATACATGTAAAGCTCTTTTTTAAATACTTAACATATAACAAGTACGCAACAATGTTTTTATTATTTTGCATTTTGATGAAAATGTATTTGTATGTTACTTGTATCAATTTTTAAATGATCTTATAATAAAAGCGAAAAGAAAATTAACAACCCAAAGTAGAATATTGAAGATACCAATGCAAAGTAATACACAAATGGTATCAAATATATAGCTGGCCCTTACGTTAAGAGGACAAGAATGTGTCAATGAGGATACTTAGATTTGCTGTGATTAGAGAGAATTTCAGAAGGATATAGAATTTGGATTGAGTCTTGAAGATTAGGTAGGATTTGGATTCGGGTGAAACATGCTTTATTGTTAAAAGAATGTGGCTGGTGAAGAAAGAGGTCCAAATGTCAAAGTTGTGTTTGGGAGATGGATGTCAATTGTTTGTAGTGAATGTTTTTAGATACTAGCTTGAGTTTACTGTTGGAAGAGTAGATTCTGCTAGATCACTCACTGAAAGTATATATCCAGAAGATTAGCTAGATGATAGATAGATAGATACATACATACATACATACATACATACATACATACACAGATATTCTGGAGGTGATGCGTGAGCCACTGATGGTCTTTGAGCAGGGTTTACCAAGAATAATCAGCAGTTGGGGCACCTGGGTGGCTCAGTCACTTAAGCATCTGACTTTAGCTCAGGTCATGATCTTGCAGTTCATGAGTTCAAGCCCCACGCTGGGTTCTGTGCTGACAGCTCAGAGCCTGGAACCTGCTTCAGATTCTGTGTCTCCCTCTCTCTCTGCCCCTCCCCCACTTACACTCTGTCTCTCTCTCTCGCTCAAGAATAAATAAACACTAAAAAAAAATTTTTTTTTAAAAGAATGATCAGCAGTGAAGCAGCAATGGCTCAGAAGTGAGCAGACATGGGTCTAGAAGGAACTTTATCAAGCTTGAAGACGAATCACATGGTTTTCTATTAACATAAGAATAAAAACAAAGGCAGAAGTTCATTTTCTTCAGAAAAAACAACAAAAAAATTAAATCTCTACGGACTCTTCATGCCCAGGATCTCTGTGCCAATGTCTGTTTGTGGTTGGGCTCTTCTGTAAGGGCTCCTGATGGCTTCCGTCTTTGTCTGTGTTCTCTCTCTCCCTCAAGACAGGGACTGTGTCTACTGTTGACAGGTCACCATTTCACTTAACGTCCTGCCCAAACTGGACACACAATAACTCTGAAGGCCTTACTGACTTAAAACCCAGTGAAATAATGTGGGGATTTGAAATGTAGTTTTACCTTAGTAGATCTTTTACCCTGGGTCTCACGCCTTTTGATTTTATCCAGGTTCCCAGGACCTTGTTTTCATTTGCTATCAGAGGTGATAACCTCACTGTTAGTTCTTCTGTATTTACTCCAAAGTATAACTGAAAAGCTGAACAATAGCCTATAGGAAGAAGGGATGCAACAAATCTCACAGATGGCAACAAATCTCACAAACTGAAATTGTATTCAGAAAGGGAATATTTGAGTATAATTGTCTGTTCCTTGGGAAGAACAGTGAGGACTCATATAAACTCACTTTGCGTGGTTATTTTTGGAAAACATAAACCAAGCCAAGTGGATACTGTGCAATTGCTTTAGTATTTAATATTGTATTTAATATGATCTAAAAAAAATTTTTTTAGTGTCTTATTTATTCTTGAGAGAGACAGAGACAGAGCACAGGGGAGGGGCAGAGAGAGGGAGACACAGAATCTGAAGCAGGTTTCAGGCTCTGAGCTGTCAGCACAGAGCCCAACAGGCGGGACTCAAACTCATGAGCCCGTGAGACCATGAACTGAGCTGAAGCCAGACGCTTAACCGACTGAGCCATCCAGGCGCCCCTATTTAATATGATTTTAGTACATTAATAATGCTTGTTTATTAAAAAGTTTTGAAAAGACAACCAAGAAAAAGAAACCATAATATTAGTAACCATAATACAACCATTATTAACATACTGTTATATATCCTTTCAGAATTTTTATGCATAATTTTGCAAAAAGAAAAGTATACATAACTTGTACATATACTATTTATATTCTCCTCTTTAGACTACTTTTGCCACTTCAAATAGGTGAAGACCTTTCAAATATTATTATTCTTTAAAATTGCAGTGTATGGGCACCTGGGTGGCTCAGTTGGTTGAGCATCCAACTTCAGCTCAGGTCATGATCTCACAGTTCATGAGTTCAAGCCCCACGTCGGGCTCTGTGCTGACAGCTCAGAGCCTGGAACGTGCTTTGGATTCTGTGTGTGTCTCTCTCTCTCTGCCCCCCCCTCCTCTGTTTGCACACTGTCTCTCTGTCTCTGTCTCTAACTCTGTCTCTCCCTCAAAAATAAAATAAACATTAGAAAAAAACTTAAAAAAATAAATAATAACTGCAGTGTAATTTATTATCCCTCTAAATAAATCTTTCTGGCAAATACACAATTATTCCTAATTTTTTATTTGTATGCAAAATATACATTGAACATTTTTTTGTGTGAAGGTGTTCACACTTGTTAAAATTTATGCTTGAGGTAGATACTTCAAAATCAGAATTACTGAATCCATGGCATACATATTTTATAGCTTATACCTAGAAAGGTTATACCAATTAGCAGTGCCAACAATACTACGTGAGAGTCATTTTGTTGATGTCGGGGCTGCTCTATGCAGAATTTATGGATATTTCTACACGCTGCCTTCACAATGTCGAGTCAACTGGGACTCTGGAATAAGCCAGTGATTTTTACTCTTGTATATGAAACACAACCACCTATGAATTTCCTCTCTTCTTCCTTCCATCCTAAATACAGACTTCAACAAACTCCCAGGCTACTTAGGATCCCTAACTGAAGTGTTGAGCCATGGTGGAAGATGGCTTCCAAAGATGGCCACCAGCAATTCCTCCTCTCATTCTGCGCATCTGCCACACCTACCATACAAAGGTAGAATCTACTTCCCCTGCTTTTGTATCTGGGGTAACTTTGTGACTTGCTTTGACCAGTAGAGTGTGGTAGAAGTAGCACTGTGAGTTCTAGGTCTCGGCTTTAGAGGCCTGGCAGTTCGTACCCACCCTCTTGGAACTGGGAGTCACCATACAGAGACTTGGCTATCCTGAAGGAGGAAGGGGAGACTGCAGCCTTCTAGACATCTCAGTGTTCCCTACCAAGACGTGTGTGCAAAGCTTTCTTGGATATTCCAGTGCCAACCAAGCTCTCATCTGAAATCAGCCTCATGGGTGATCCCAGCAGACACCATATAGATCAGAAAAACAATCTAACTGAGCATAACCAAGCATGGAATTGTGGGAAATGAGAAAATATTGTTATTTCAAATCACTAAGTCTTGGGGTGGTTGTTACATGGCAATAGGTAATTGAAACACCGGTTATCAGTAGTTTTAAAAGCTATAGATTTGACTTGCATGCATAGCTGTGGAAAAGATTACTACACTCCTACCTTAATGTCTATTCCTAATTATTTTCTTAGTAATAGACCCCCTGCTTTTTAGCGGGTTATATGGCTATCCAGAATAAAAAGTATATTCCCCAGTCTTCCTTGTGTCCAGTGTGACAATGTGACTAAGTTCTAGCCAAGAAACATAAGCAGCATTATCATGTGGGACTTCTAAAGAAGTTTCTTAAGTATCTTTAAAGGGAGGGGTACATTCTTATCTCTTCCCTGCTTCAATATTTTTTTTTTCCTGCTTGCTGGAATACTAAAATAATGACTGAGGCTCAAGCACCATGTGAGACCCTAAGGCACATAAAAATGCTGTAAAGCAAAAAATAAAAAATAATTTGGCCCTTGATGATACTGGAGCAGCCATGAAAGGCCTGGACTGACTACATTCTGACTTTTATTGGAGAGCGAAACAAACTTCTACTTTTTTTCAATCTACTGGGTCTTGTTGTGTTGTTGTTGTTGTTGTTGTTGTTGCTGCTGCTGTTTAATCCATTCAGTCATTCTTTATCTTTTGGTGGGCATTTAATCTATTTACATTTAGAGTAATTACTGATAGGGAAGGATATACAATTGCCATTTTGTTTTCTCTTAGTCCTGTTCTTTTTTTTTCTGCTATTCCTTCTCCTAGTATCTTCTGTGTTTTGTTAAATTTTTGTATTGATTTGCTTTGATTCTCTTCTCTTTTTTTCTTTTATGTAGCTTCTATAGAGGGTGTGGGGGGGGGGCGTGTATATGGTTACCCTGGGGTTTATTTTAAGCTAATTATCGCTTAAATTCAATCACAAAGACTATACATTTTAACACTCCCCCCCACACACACACACACACTTCGTTATCATTGTCATAATTTATATTTTCTGATTCTCACTAAGGGAACTGTCCTTGAGCTATTGCTGAATTGCGTTTGTGGGAGGGTCTGGGGCTGCCTACTTAGCCATCTTGTTGATGTTACTTCAAGCCAGTTCTCATCTTTATTCAAATATTTATCATTTATTTTCTCTTAACCCTATTGTAACATGACTATAGTTTTCTTGGAGTGTTCTGATATTTAATATAGCACAATAGGATTTTTTTTAGGCAGCACTTTAGCCATTAAATTTGCTGCAAATGCACCTAAATGTATACACTTAAAAGAACTGGAAGTCAAGAAAAGTACTAAAGGGGGGGCGCCTGGGTGGATCAGTCAGTTAAGCATCCCACTTCCCCTCAGGTCATGATCTCGCAGTTCATGAGTTCGAGCCAGCTCAGAGCCTGGAGTCCGCTTCAGATTCTGTGTCTCCCTCTCTCTCCACCCCTCCCCTACTTGTGTGCGCTCGCACTCTGTCTCTCTCCTCGCTCAAGAATAAATAAACATTAAAAAAAAAAAAAAGATAAGAAAAGTACTAAAGGAAGTCTATCTGTCCATAATATAAATTAAGGAGTCTTGACAACTGACCAAGGCTTGAAAAAGTCCTCCTTGGGTTCTTCAGGATGTTAGCCCATGGTGTTCTGATTCATATTTAATGATCAGCTCTCCAATCTTGGGGAAACAATTCTTGAGGGTGTTTGCTAATTCCTGTTGCATAAATAGTCCCACCTAGGTTGACTCAAACTACTAATGTGTTGTCACTGAACAGGAGTTTGGAAGATCTGTGAAGGTTTGTACATGACTTGTTCTCAAGGAATCCCCTCAGTACACTTCAATCCCACCACCCTCTTTTTTTTTTCCTTTTACTCTCTGATTCAGCCAGTTAGAAATATATTTCTTTGTGCAAATGTTTTGCTCTTAATATTATTATTTACGCCTTTATGTGTGTTTATACATGCGTTTATCTTTCTGTTTATTGAAAACAATGGACAAAACCTTTTAAAGAACACAAGATGTTTTGCAAAGCCAAACATA
>NW_026058695.1:0-19138 GCF_023721935.1 Panthera uncia
TCAATTCTGCAGGATTGGAGGAAGGCAAGGAGAGGGGCGGGGTGGGGTCTCAGGACCAGATCCTGGGGAGGGGGGCAAAGAGGAAGTGGTGAGCAGGCTGGAAGAGGTAGACTGGCCTCTCTAACCTCAGGCAGGCAGCTTTTAGAGGCCAGGGACTGGTACAGATTTTTTCCAGTTTTGCTTCCCATTCTGCAGCTGGATTGCCATTGTTTTTCTTTGAGGGAGGCAGGAATGAAGAGAATAGCCCCAGGTTGGCGGTTATTCTTCAAGCCCCTTATCCTTAGGGTAGGCAGCCCAAGTACACAGAGGCCAACGCGCACAGGGAAGACTCAAGTGCTCTGGCTGGGGCACCAGGCAGAAGTGTGCTGTGCACAGAGCAGGGTGCACACAGGGTGTGTATGCCCATGCTCAAGCCCACCCATGGGCTGTCCTGGGGCCAGACAGACAGGAGGGATGGTTAATGTTGAGGCCTGCCTTCCCAGGCTGACAAGGCTCATGGGAGTGCACACAGCGGCACATACACTGTCCCCAAGGCACAGTCCACAGGGTTCCCAGGCCGTGGGGGGCTGTGCACAGTGGCTGAGCTGGCTTTTCCACCAGCAGGGCTTCAGTCGGGCCCCACCCTCGAGCTCTGCCCTGGCTGCCCCTGGGATGTTGACCGCCTTGGCCATGGCTTTGAGGGACCCTGAAAGAGAATGGGCAGGCAGCCCATAAAAGGAGAGATCTGGCTGGAAATGGGCCTTTTTTCTCTCACTCTCATATTTAAAGGGGCAGGGGCCAAATCCAATGTAATGTCGGTAGTGATCAGGGTAAAAGGGCAGACTGGGGAAGCCAAAGAGCCCAACTCCCCCTCTGCCCTCTGGTCAGAGTATGCCAGTTATGACCCCTGCCCCATTCCTTAAACGCAGAGGAAGGTCAGCTAGGGGTGGGTAGCCTGGGAGTCATATCCGTGGGTTGACTAGAACAAGGGAATCCACCAGAATGGAGACCCACGAGACACGAGTCCACTGCACCGAAAGGCTCTGCATACACAGCATCCTGTAGTTGTACCCGAGAGCCACTTCTTGCAGAACTAGGTAAACAGAAACTGCCCAAGCTATACACAAATATCTACAATATAGGCGACATAAAAGAAAACACATACTGGACACATTGATGCACTATGATGCACTGTGATATACACACATGTATATCAAACACGCATGCGTGCACACACACACACACACACACACACCCCTTTATATGCAGACCTTGCTTGCACGGTGGAAGGCCAGGCTTCCGCATTGCATACATCTTCAGTACTCACAACAAGCACTCATACCTCTCCTGCAGAGAATCTGTAGGTAAGGTCAGAAAGTGCACAGTAGAGTATTGGTGTTTGTACAGATCTGAGTAGAAACACAGGATATGAGAGAGAGTGATGGATGCTAGATAGGAAGACAAACAGGTAGCAGGTGACACCCAACAGAGCCTAGGTCTCCAAAGCTGAAGGTTGTTATGGAGTCTGATCGCCTGTTTTCTGCAGTAGAGAGAGAGAAATGGGTACTGGACACTCCAAACTCGCTTTCTTTCTCTGATATGTTGAGACAAGGAGGCATTTTAACTCCAGGAGTTTGTCCTCTGTCCCCAGACAAAAAGGAGTCCGCTCCCTGGTTCACCAATCAAAGCCCCTCCAGAAGTCACTCTCCATCAGTCTCCATCAGCCACCCTCTCCTTCCACCCATCAGTTCTGGTTAGTCCGTCGGGTAGGGTCCATCCACAACCTCTATACTGTCTGAGGCAGCCCCTTCTCTGGATTTCAGGTCCAAGTTCTGGGTCAAGTATGTGCCAGTACATTTTAAAATGCAGGTCTGGGATAGGGCCAGTTATCTCAGGCATTGTGCTGTGTACCAGAACAGAGTCTCAAGCTGGGTAGAATGCAGCAGCTCTTCCCCAAAGTCCTGCCACCTAGGTCAATAGTGCCTGAAGTGTGGCATCATGAGGAATGTTTCCCAGAGCAGTGAATGCATGCAGAGATTCTGACACTGCGTGCCAGACCTCAGAACTTGGAAGCTCTCGAGGTCATCCCGATGCCCTGGATCTAAGTAAGGACACACACAGAAATCTTCCCCTGCAGGCAAGCTTGCCCTGGGTGCACAAGGCCCCCCTTACGCGCACAGGGCACCTCTGGGCCTGGCGGCCTTTCTGTCCAGCCAGGCCCTGTGTAAACCCCATGGCGAGACTGGGGATGGGGACAAAAGGAAATCGGAAGTCAAAATTAGTTTGGAACCGGGCGCGAAATTCCAGGCACGTTTCTCCCTAATCCTCCTCGCTTTGGAAATTAGACTTTCAAGTGAAGGCAAGTTTTCTGAAATTACCTCTTTGGCTCCTCGGGTGCAGGCTGGCCTGGCCCAGAGCGGCAGAGGCTCAGTGAGCCACCCCATCATAGGGAACTGTGGGGCCGGCGCAGGGTGGGGAGGCCTGGGGCAGGCGGGAACCTGGTTAGCAAAAGGCAGTGAGTTTTTTGGTTTTCCTTTTAAAGTGTAAGCCAACTGAAGTGTCTTAGGGGCTGGAGAGAGATTCCACTTGATCCCAAAAGACGGGAAGGAATTTCAAGGAGACAGATGGAGATCCATAAGGCAAGTCAATACAGTCACACGAGTGGCGAGGAAAAGGTCGGTCCCTAAACTCCTCACACTACCTTCTCCTCTGCTCTCTCTACCCTCCGCACCCTGGCTACTGCTGCCCCTCACTCCACCCCACAAAAAGAAGATAAAACCTGTCAGCTCTGCTCTGGATGGGTGAATGGTTGGTTTGGTGACCTTGTGTGTTTACCCTTAAACAACAACAACAACAACAACAACCACAACAACAACCACAACCACAAGATGCCAAATACACCCCCAAAGACCCACAAGGGCCGCAGGAGGCTATAATTCCTGCGGACCACGGCCTGGCATCTTTGCTGAAGAAACCTGCCTGAGCCCCCCACCCCCCCCCCCCTCTGAGCCTTTCCTTCAGGATTTGGCTTTGGTTCTTTTCCGAAAGGCCTGCCCCCATCTTCCCCCCAACCCCCACCCCCACCTCCAGGAAAAAGCTCACCCCAGCCTTAAAATTCTGCCCCAGTTCTAGTATCGTAGTTGGAGCGGAAGTGAAGGCCGGGCGCTGCACCCCCCCGGGCTGCGCACGGGGGCGGACAAAAACACCAGTCTCCGAGAGTGATAAGAAAATGGAGAATACTGTATTTGCTTTAGAAAGTTTTTACATATAGATAAACACGCAGTTAAGATAACAGTAAAAGCGCCCTACGGGGAGTGAGAGATATCTCCAAAGCAGCTAAGAAATACTTGGAATAGCTTTTGCATAAGAATACTACGGTCTCACTCTCCGCTTCTGCTAGCGACGGGGTCCCTCTGCCTAACCCAGACCGCCATGCCACGCCTTGACTGCCAAGTCGACGCCAGGAACACCGAGTGGGAGGGGAACCCCAAAAAGGAAAGAGACAGGTGAGCGGGGAGGGCAGAGGAAGGGGGGGGGGAGAGAGAATGAAAAGGGAAGAGGAGAAAAAGCAATATCATATACAGGCAATTTCTACACATATATTACAAACTGGGAAAATGACCGATCATTAAGATATACATAATTCATATAAAATTTTGAAATAAAAATAAAAATCTGTTACAGTCATAACTATTCTTTTTCCACATTTATAACCAGTACCCACACAGGCAGTGACAGAGTAGAGAGAAAAAGGTGCTTACGAAGAAAATGATTGTCTGCTGAACAAAAAACAGAAGATTGCATCTTGTTTGACCAATACTTGGACTTAAAAACAGAGAAAGAAAGAGAGCGAGAGAGGAAAGAAGAGAGAGCGAGCAACAAAAGGCGAGAAACATTTGCTATTTCCCTCTCGAGGAGTTCTTTTGTTTTTTAAACAAATTCCGAACAGAGATGGCGGTTTTATTTTTTTTTCTCTTTTTGTCTGTTTTGCTTTTGTCGTCTTGTAGTCGTGGTGGTGGTCGGTTTTTGTATAGTCGACTCTTTTTAAATCGTTTTAAACTAGAGAGAATATTTTCCCAGATACAAATAAATCGTCATGCAGGTGGGGTGCCGGGTCCGTGGGAACCGAAAGGAGAAGCCGTGCTTGTCCTAGAAAGTATACAATTGTCACCTCTTTTATGTTTTCTGCCCGCAACATCAGCGTTTGTGACTGTCTGTCGGCGTCGCGGTCCTTTGGGGTGGCCGTGGCGGTAGATGGTGGTCGGGGTTGTTGATAGTTTGCGTTTCGTTTGTTATTTTTCTTGGTTTTTATATATTTTTGGCTGGGGTAGAAGTGTGTGTGTACGTGTGTGTGCGTGTGTGTGTGTGTGTGTGTATGATTGTGTATCCTGATTTCGGTTGGTTCTGGGGCTGGAGGAGGAAGAAGAGGAAGAGGAGGAGGGCGAGAAGGAGGAGGAGGGGAAGGAGGGGGAGGGGGAGGAGGGCGGCCTTGGCTATCATACATCACATTCCGAGTCGCTGGAGGTTACCGAGAGGATGGAGGTGCCGGTGTCCGCGCGCTCCGTCAGGCTGGACACGCTGGTGGTGGGGCTGGCCGCCGTAGACGGCGACTCTGCCGAGCCGTGCGTAGGGCAGCCGGGCTCGGCCAGCGAACGCATGCCGCTCGGTCCGATGGCCTGGTGTTGGAGCCTGCGGGAGACAGAGAGCGGCACCAGCCCTTGAGACAGCGGCCCCGCCACAGAGCTCCGTCAAGCAGCCTCCCCGCGCCGGCGGCCGCCGGTGCTCCCCAATCTCCCCAACCCCCCCCCCCCCGCCACCACCCCTGACTCTGCTCTCTGCGCTCATTACTTCTCGCTACCACCCCCCACCCCCACCCCCGCCTCCAAGCACCCGGCTGCAGAGCCCCCCAGCGCCGGTCTCGGCTCTCTTCTCTCCTTCCCGAGGCTCGCTGGAGCTTCCCAAAGCTTCCCAGTTCGCAGCCGGCCTCAGAGGAGAGGTAGAACCCGAGGCCGGACGCCTGGGGAGGCCTCCGGATGCAGCGTCCCGAAGGAGCAAAAGTCTGAGAGGGACAGGGTGCTTCTTCCTCCCCAGCCCCTGGGACTCTTCAGACTGAGCCGGCTGCCGGGAGCGGTCGGTCCCCGCAGCGCCTCCTGTCCCAGCTCCCCCAAACACACCCAGAGCTGCGAGGTGATCGTCCGCAGCCTCTCCCGGGCAGGACACGCTGGCTTTGCTCTCTGAATCCCTGCGCTGAGCGCAGGAGCAGGGGAAGAGAGAACCGAGGAGCCGGAAGCGGAAAAAGTGGGGAAGAGGAGCAAGAGAGAAAGCAGAGAAGAAGGCAGGAGCGGGTGCAGAGCAGTCTCCGTCTGTCCCTTTCGCACCAGGCAGCCGCTGCCCGAGCCTAGAGTCTCTGAGTTCCTACGAGGAGGCCTTCCCCTGGTCCCCGGGGAACTCCCCCTCTCAGGCGAAAACCTGGCTCTACAGGCAAGGGTGAGAGGGCGCGGGGCTCAGGCCTGGGCCATGTAAACACAAACACACTCGCTCACTCCGGGAACTCACACCGGGCCTCAAGCCCCCGGCAACTGTCAGCAACTGGGGCTCCGCTCCCTGCGGTACATCAGGCCCAGAGCCTTTGCAGGCTAGGTAGGGACACAGGCTCCTTACCAGGGCTTTTACCCAACTTCCTCCCATTCCCCTTCCCTCCCATTCCGTGCCCTTTCCTCCTCCTCTTTCTTCTAGTTCTTTTTCTCCCGACTTCCCCCAGGCCCAAGTCTGCTGACTGGCCAAGCCCAGTCAACTTTGTGACTTTGTGGCCAACTTGCTGGTAGTGGGGTTGCTCCTATTCCTGGTGGCTTCCCAAGTTAATGTACCAAGGGGATGCTCCTTGACTGAGGCTTGGGGGCTAGCACCTGCATGCATGTACACACACACACACACACACACACACACACACACACACACGGCCTTTCTACTCCCAGCCTGATTTTCTTGCTTCCCCGTCAGGCAATTTGCAATGAAGGCCTGCTCAAAGGTGGCCACCGACCTTTTTCATTTTGTGGCAGAGACCCAGGTTCAGTTTCCTTTCCATGACATTGTGGATTCCTCCTGGGTTTTTGCAATGCATGGAAATAAGAACCAGATGGCAAGGACTGCTTTCCTTCCTTCCCTGTCTGTAGGCTCCGGAGGAGTGCCGAGCTGTGGAAGGGCTGAGCAGGTAGCAGGGTGCAGCAGGGCTAAGGTGCCCAGGGCTGGGACCAGGGGCCGTGGGCACTCAGGATCTCTCCCTCTCTCTCTCCCTCTCTCTCTCCACCCTGCCGAAAGCCCCTCTCCGACAAAGCAGCCAATAATCCCGCTGACCGTCCCTCTTCTGTGCGTCTGGGCAAGCAGAAACTTTTCTCCAACTGGCCAGGGGTCGCGGCTTCTCGAGTGCCCGGCAGCCATTGGCACCCTGCCCCATCCGCCCCCATTTCAACCCCTCTCTCCCTCCCCAGCCCGGGAGACGGTAGCCAGGCCGCGGGCCCGCCACTGACCTGTTCTTGGCCGCCGCGGCGCGGTCGCGCTGCCTCCGGTTCTTAAACCAGTTGCCTACTTGTGTGGGAGTGAGGCCGGTGGCCTGCGCCAGTTCGCGTTTCTTGCTGGGGTTGGGGTAGGGGTCCTGCAGGTACCACTCCCTCAGCAGGCTCCGAGTCCGCTCCTTGAAGCAATGCGTCTTCTGCTCGCCGTCCCAGATGGTGCGCGGCAGCGGGAACTTCTTGCGCACGCGGTACTTGTCCACCGGGCCGAGCGGGCGGCCGCGCAGCTTCTCGGCCTCCTGGTAGTGCGCCTCGAGCCACATGGCCTGCAGCTTGCCGTGAGACTCCTTGGTGAACTTGTGGTTCTCCAGGATGTGGTAGAGGTCGCGGAAGTTGCCCGTGTGGAAGGCGACCACGGCGCGCGCGCGCAGGATCGACTCGTGCTTGTTGATGGCCTCGCACGCCCCGGGGGCCACGGGCAGCGACCAGAGGAAGCGGCCCAGCCGCTCGATGTCGCCCGTCTCCTCCAGCGTCTCGCAGACGCTGGCCACCTGCTCCGGCGAGAAGTTGAGGGTGGGCAGCTGGAACATGGACAACTCTTCCGGGGGGGCCCTGGAGCCGCCGCCGCTGCCGCCGCCGCCTGCTCCGCCAGCACCGCCGCCTCCCGCACAGTTCCCGCCGCCGCCCGCGCCGCCGCCGCCGCCGCCGCCGCCCGCACCGTTCCCGCCGCCGCTACTCGCCAGAAGTAGGGAGCGGTGATGAGGATCGGCGAAGTTTGGCAACAAGAAGTGGGAGGAATAGAGGTCTAGGGGGGAGCGGAATACCATGGACTGACCTGAGAGGAGAGGAGAAAATTCAGGGAGAGGAAGAGAGAGGGGAGGAAGAGGAGGAGAGGGGCGATGAGGACCAGGAGGAGGGAGAGGAGAGGGGGGAGGAGAAGGAAAGGAGGGGGAAGCAGGAGGAGGAGGAGGGGGAGGAGGAAGGGCGTAAGGGACACCCACACCCCACACACATCCACACACACACACACCCGCGCAGCCACATAGAGAGGGAGGAAGGAGAGCGGCCCGGTGCGCGCGCGCAGAGAACCCGAGACAGAGAGGGAGAGGAGAGGGAGAGGGAGAGGGAGAGAGAGAGAGAGAGAGAGCGAGAGAGAGAGAGAGAGAGAGAGAGAGCCAACCACCGCCGAGTCAAGATTCAGCGATTCCACAGCAATCGCCCTAATGACAACAGCCTCATAATATCTCCCCTAAATCCACAGTGAGTGCAGCATTGAAACATTTTGTTTCGCTTTTCTATTGGTCTGCGGCGTGTCGTTGTGGCGTTGCCACGGCAACCGCTGCCAATCACTGTCAGCCCTGCCAATCAATACCGAGAACGTAAGGACGGTTTTACCACTTAGCCAGAGTTGGGGGGGGGGAGGGGGGGAGGAGGGAAAGAGGGAGAAGGGGGAGAAAGAGATTTTTTTTTAATCTTTGCAACTCTTAATCTCGCCACTTCTCTCCCTCTCTCTCTCTCTGTCTCTCTCTGTCTCTCTCAGCTCCCTTCTTCCCTCTTCCCCAAAGAAGTTGATCCAGAAATTCAAAATGCCGTGGGCATAGAGTTGTTGAATGGGATGAGCAATTAAAGGGATTTTTGTCGGGAAGTGAGAGGCTCCCCATGCCGCCTGAAGGCCGAAGGCCAGCCCTCAAGTAGAGCCCGAGGGCCGGCCGAGCAGGCATGGTTTGCACACGGTGTGCACGTCGGGCTGTCTCTTTCTGCCTATGTGAGCACTAATACTGGTGAGGAAGAAAGAAGAGATGTGATCATGGGGCCCACCGCACGCTGACCCTAGCTGCTGCGGCGGTGTTCCCGGATTTCGGGGGGCACCTGGCGCCTGAGAGGCTGAGCTCAGGCCCCAGGGTGTTGGAAGCCGCTCTGGCCTCCCCCGTCCTGGTTCATCGGCCACGTTTGCCTCGATTTCATCTGCATTGGATTCCACCCGCTTCTCTTTCCTCAGCTCCGGGTCAAGGAGCTTTGATTTCCCTTATTGCCCTGTATTTTAAAATACCAGCATAAATAACAGTACACTTCTTTTTATCTTGAAAGGCAAGCCACGTCTTTGTTTCCCCCTAGACTTCAGCTGTGTCCCCTGGGAGCTGAGAAGTCTGGAACCCTCTGGAGCCCCCTGAAATGCCTGCTACCTCTACTCCTCCAAGAAGCTCTGGACTTGCCTACCAGCCCCAGAAGGACAGTCAAACTTTGGAGGCTTCCCCAAAGAAGCGGATAGGCCTGAACATTGCATGTTTGCTCATATTTTAAAGGAAAAAAAAAAAAACTAATTTACCTAAGCAAAGTAACATTACAAACCTAAAACAGACCCCAAAAAGTCCATAGGATACAGAGAGCCCTTCCTCCCTCTGGCCACGGCAACCCCCCCTCCCCCACTCCCAGGGGCCGGTAGGGGTATTTATTCTAAGGTATGTTGCTTTTAAGAAGATGTAATCAGCATCTTTAGCGGGGTCTCCCTTTGTGAGGCCTCTGTAACTATGGAAGTGTGATTTACGCAGATTTGTCGGGGTCAGAGGCGTCTTTCCCCTGAGCACTGTGTATATTTAGACAGGACTCGGTTTGGTGTTAAAAAGTGTATATTTTGAATGAGTTCACACACAGTAGCCAACAATGCCCACATTGTCGGCCCGTGTACAACGCGTATTGAAACTCAGCGTCCAGACTTCAACTAATCTGCCCTCAATAAAGCTGAAATAATTATCCTAAGCTGCCTTTCCAGAAGAAAAATCATTGAGGAATTCAAAACTCTTTAAAAAAAAAAAAAAAAAAAGATCTTTTCTACATTCCGATGCAGATCGGGGGGCGAGGCACAGAGTCCACACCACTTTGGAGATCTCAATGAGGGAGGAGAGAAAGAGATTGAGCGAGAATTTAAATGGGAAACCTAACGTGACTAGGGCTGTGAGCGTCCCACCCCGAAACCCTGAGCTCGGGCCCTGCTTAGGCCCTGACTCCTGCAGAGCCAGGCCTCCTGGAAAGAGAAGTGCAAGTTGCTGTTGGAGTCTCTCCTCTGGCAGGGAGGGTCTGGACTGGGCTTGGGGACGATACCAGCCCGCTCAGCCCCAGGCAGCTGAGGGTTGCGGGTCCTAAACCCCACGACAGAGACAGAGAAATATTCGCTCAAAGGGAAGACCCGCCAAGTCCCACTTCGGCTGATCTCTCCCTTCCAACTATCTTGCTTCCAACCGCGAGGACTTCTCCGTTCAGCTTCGAAGCTCTGGGCGGTCGTTCACGGCGGGCCCAGAAAGAGCCCTAAGGTTGGGACACAAAAACAGACGCTTCATCTTTTCTTCCCGATCCCTTTCTCTTGTAGGGGAAGGATTATAGGCTGAGGGGTGGGAGGGGGAAGGGGCAGGAGGAGGAAGCGGGGGAGGAAGGAATGAAAAAGGGGAGGGGAGTGGGTATTGTGCCGCGTGTGGGGGGAGAATTCCTACGGGTGGGTTTCCGAATATTGTGTTCAACTTTTTGAAAGCAGCTCGTGACCCCGAAACTGCATCCCCTGGAGCCGAGGACCCAGGCGCCGGGCGGGCGGGTGAACCCAACCAGTCCCCTCCCCGTCCTCACAACCCCCGCCTCCGGGTGGGGGCGACCCGGCCTCTCCCCGTTGCAGCCCGGCCAGCCCTGGAGGGAGGCTGGGCAGGTGCCGCGGGCTCTGCCGAAAAGTGCTGAAATCAAAAACCGTCGCCACTCAAGGAGAGTTGAGGCAAATGGGGCCGAGGCTCCGCTCGGCGACACCCCGGCCCCCAGCCTCGGCCCGGGGCGCCTGCAGACGCGCCGCACCTCGCCTGCTGGGGTGGCGACCGCGACTCGGGAGTGCAAAGCCTGGCGGAGGGCGGCTGCGAGGCGCGCAGCTTTGTGCGCCGGGACAGAGCCGGCGCGGCGGGGCCGGCGGCCAGCCCCGGGCTGTCAGACTCCCCGCAGAAGCGAGCTCCGCGCCGCCCAGGGAGCCAGCCTCGCGGCCCCGCTGCCGCCAGCGCCTCTCCCCTCTGGCCCGAAGCACGATGTCCGCCTCCGGGAGCCTGTAAGTTGAGAGTCCAGAGAGCTGGGTGTTGGGGGGAGGCGGGGCGGCGGGTCTTCCGCGCGGGTGACTGGACCGGCTCCCGCTGGAGCTGGGAGCGCAGGCTCCATAGGGTCCGGGTCTAGTAGGTCCCCCTGGCCGTGTGGGGGAGGGGACTGTGGAGCACCCGAGCTTCCCCTCCCAAATTCCCAGGCGCTGGGCGTTGGAGAGGGGGCGTAGGAGCAGAAGGACCTCGGGTTCCGGGGCCCGGGCGCCTTTCACGCCGCTCTGGGGGCCCGAGGCATTGAGCAGAGCGAGGGAAGGGAGCTGAGCCTGAGGGACATCTGGAAGGGGTGGCGCGCAGGGGGGGCGCCAGCACCCTGGGTCTCTCAGAGCGTGGAGATCCGGATGAATGGGTCAACCCGCGGGGCCCATACTTCTCCCCTGCCCTCTGGCCGCTCAGACTCCCTGATCTGGGACTTGGAGCCCATACAGGCCGAGGTCACAAAACTGCCACCATCGTCTCTGCTTTAATCTTGGGCCAGGCAACCGGCAGGACTGCGTACAGGTGGTGCGGGGAGAAAGGGCGTTTGAGCTGGAGAGTGTCTTTCTATTACTAGGACCTGCGGGGCATTTATTTACAAAATCAGCCCGGACCCCAGCAGTCTCAACTCCACCGGGAGAGGTGTCTGAGGACTCACTTCGTGTTTGGCGTTACCGGGAAAGCCCAGAGGTCTGCAAGCCTCCCGGCTGGAGCAGCTGCACCCATTAGGCCCTGCTCAGCTCCGTAAGGCCGGTTCGTCCCGGGGGGCAACGGCCCTTCCGGCCCCCAGGACATCGGGAGGCGAGGGCTGTTTGGGCCTCCCCGCAAGCTGCAAACTGAGGCGCCAGGCGCGGGCGGCGGAGGAGGGCGCAGGGGAGCGCAGCACGTAGGTGGGGAGGCAGAGAAACCCTTCAAGGGCCCCGATTACTTTCCTTTGAATGAAAAACAACAACAACAACAACCCCCCCCCCCCCGCCCCCCCCCCCCCCCCCCCCCCGCGCCTTAGCCTCCGGGGACCCGCGCTCCGAGCAATTGTCGCTCGGGACAGTAAACACAGCTCAGTTGCCTCAACTTTCTCCGCACATAAAAGTTCCTGGCGTGCGGGGAAATTTGAATATTTGATCAGCCCCTTTGAGTGACCCTCATTAGCTTGGCGCCCTGCTAAGGCTCCGGCATTGCAAGAAAGCTGCTGGGCCCGGCATTTGTATGCCTTGTTAGCGCTGCTTAATGAAGCTGCCCCGACCGCTCAAAGGCGGCCTCCGGGGCCGGCGCTGCGCACCTCTCCGCACCCCACTCTGCCTAATGAGCCCCACCGCCCGCTGAAGGCCTCCTCGCCCCCCACATCCTCAAACAAGAGAAGTTTGGCTCAGTCTTGGGCCACCGCACCTCCCACTGCCAGGCCCAGGAGAGTGGGCCCAAGCTGGGTCCCAGCTGGCTGTAGTGACCCAGGTGGAAGAGGGAGAGAGGTGGCAGACTTTGGGGTTGTGAGTCTTTTGGGCTGGGGAGGAGGGTTGTGGCTTCAGGTTCCAGTCCAGGGAGTGCACTGCCACCCTCTCCCAAGAGGCCAATTTCCAACCATTTACCCGGGTTCCTTTAAGATGCACTGGACTAATGTTGGGGTGGCAGAGGGCAGATGTCCAGGGGAGGGTCCGTTTTCCACCCTCCTCCCACACCACGTTCCTTTGGGCTCCACTGCCCGGGAGGCTGCCTATGTCTTTGCAGGGATCTCTTTAGGAGAGCCAGAACGGATGTGCTGGGGAGTGAATTTGAGCAGGGGTGGGCACGCTCCTCTTCAAACCATCATTGCCCCTCCACCACAGACCCCAAACAATCAAACACAGTCGGCACTGGCAACTACAGCACTACAGCCTAACTTGAACCAGCCCCCATTCCCCCAGAGAACCATGCCTTCTCTGGTCTCTCTTTACTCATGCTTCCAGTCCTTAGGAAGCCTAAAGAAAGCACTTGAAGCAGCCCCCCCCCCCCCCCCCCGTACAGGACCAACTTGCTGCTAGGGCAAGATGGGACGAAAACAAGCCCGAAGGGGAGGAAGAAAGGGGGTACTTTGGAAGGAAGGAGGACCAAAGCCACCATCTACTTCCCCTTGCCTCAGTGGGGCAAGTGACAAGCCAGCGAATCTAAGGAGGCCCAGGACCAGTTGTGTTTCAGTCCTCTGAAAAAGGAGTAGACTCCCTCTCTGCCCCTTCCCATGCCCTTTTGCCTGGACAGGTGTCACTAAAGGTCCCTTCTTGCGCACCCAGTTCTTGGACTTTGGAGGGCTTGGGGAAGAGGCTTCTTGCAGACCCACGTTCTTGGGACTTCTAGAGGTGCCCCCCACCACATGCCCACAATCCCTCAGATACACAGCAGGCTAACCAGGTTGGTAGCCTCAGGACCCTATCCCAGGGTGGCCACCTCTAGGAATGAGTGGCACCCAGCCAGTCCTCACCCTCTGCCGACAGGCCAGCAAGGCCCTGGGATAGCAGAGCCTCTAAGTCCATCTGGTCTGCTCCTCTTTCTTTCCCCCAGCTCAGCTGGCATGCCCCGCCCCATTTCCCATCCCACGACCCCCTAATTTAAGCCCAAACTGACGATCTTTAGGGATCATCTCTGCACTGGGCAAGATGGTGCCCGGGCCTTGATCCATCCAAAGGGCAAAGGTAGGAGCGGGCAAGCGAGGGATGAACGATGTTGGAGAGAAAGGGGACCTAAAGCGGGGTAAAGCCTAAGGCCAGGCCCACCAACTGCTCAGGGGAGGAGGTGAAGGGAGGGGGCTAAGAGTCCGCAGGCTTCGGTCGGGTCAGCAGGGACCTAAGGCGTCGGCGTGGGGGGCTAGATCCAGAGGAGAGGGGCGGGGAGGCGGGGGTCGGGGGAGCGCGCAGGACGGAGGGGGGGGGTGCGGCTCTTTAAGAACCACACCACTGGCAGGAGAAGCGCGCGGCCGGGTGCTGGTAGCGCATTGACCCCGAAGGGGATTTAGCGGGAAGGGAGCGGCGGGGCTCCGGTGGCTTTGTCCGGGGGCGACCAGAGAGGCCGAGGCACAAGAATAAGGAGCGACCGCGTCATGAAAGGCCGCGCCGAGGCGGCGGCGCTGCTGCTCTTGACTTCTGAGCAGGGCTTAGAAAGCTTGTCCTGGCTTAAGCCGAACTGCGAGCGCTGGGCCCTGAGCGCCGAGTCCGCGGGCTCCGAGACCCCCGGCCTCGGAGCCACGGAATGAAGGGAACTGGGGTGGCAAGGGTGCTTTTGGCTCTGCAGCTCCCTGACCCTAGCGCAGAGCTGCTAGCCTGACTGGCTGCTCCAGGGCAAGGCCAGAGAAAGAATTTTCTTTTTCCAACTTCGGCTTTTGGTTTTGTGTGTCCACTTGGAGCAGCTCCGGAACTGACCGACCCCAAATGGATTCCCAACAGGTGGCCGGGTAAGTCCATTTAAAAATTCTGGTCATACTATCAGCTCCTCCACGGCCTCCTTCCTTTTTCCCTCCCAGGTCCCCCCCCCCCCCCCCCCCCGGGCCTCCCCCACACCCCCCCGCTCCTTTCCGGGGTGAAGGCAGGGAGGATGGTGGTAGTGGCGATGAGAGGCACCCTCTCCCTGGGGGTCCTCGGTCCCCCGGTTCCAGCTCAGGATTGTTGGCTGGAGGGCCCCGCGAGGCTCCACCCAGTACCCCCAGGTCCCAATCACTCTTAGCTCCGTTGTGGGCCGTGATACCCCAAGGTGTGTGTGTGTGGCAGGGGGTGGGAGAGGTTGAGTATGGGAGGACACGCCGCAGCATTTCGCCAGCGGAGACGACAGGAAGGGGGCGGGGGGCCCCGTGGCCCGGCGGCCTTTGTGTGTGGGGTTAAGGCAGAAACCCAACTACACACCCTCTTTTCTTCGAGACCCGGGATCCGGCCCGGGGGAGCCCGCGCCGGCTGTACAATAGCCCGCAGAAGGGGTTCTTGGCAGCCGGGGGGGGGGATAGGGTGGGGGAGGTGGAGGGGGCGAGCGGAGGGAGGAGGGGGAAGCTGAGAAAGGCAAAGGCAAGAAATCCCCGGCGTCCGAGTGAAAAGTCGGAAAATGTCCTCGGAGCGCGCGGGAAACAGAGGCGCGCGCGCGCGCTCGCGGGTTCACATCCTCTCTGTCACCCACTCTTACACACGCATTCACACCCACTCCACACAGGTAACCCACGCACGCGGACCTTTCAAGTGCTGGGTCGCGAGCCTCCGCGCGCAAGCCGAGCCGCGAGCAGAGCCACCCTCCTACTTCCCCAGCTCCCCGGCTGTCAAGAGCCCTGCCGCCTGGCCACCGGTGCCCGGAGAAGGACGGGGGGAGCTGGGAGAGCCCCCAGGGCTGGGGCTCTGGGAGGATCTTACCTGCGGAAAGGTAAGGGAAGCCGGGAGCAGGAAGCAGCGGCGGATAAATATTCATTAGGAAGTGTAAGTGTCTCCTTTTAAACAGCGCGGCGCGCGCTCTCGCTCCTCTCTCTCTTTCCCTCCCTCCCTCTGTCCTCTTCTGAGGCTCTCTCCCCCTCTCACTCAGCCTCCCCCCCCCCTTTCCTGCGAAATGCCGAGTGGATCCCCGTCTAGCTAACCTGTTGGGAAGCCTGAGCCCTGGGCAGCGCCTCCACAGCTGTTTGCCTTCGCTCTTGGGGAGCGCGTTCCCCATCCACCCTCCCTTCTCTCGCCCAGCCCCTCACCCCTCCTAAATTACTACATCATTAGCTTTATTTTCCGGCGTGGAGGGGGGGGGGGTGGTAACGGCACAGCCCGATGCACCTCCTCAAAGCAGGGCGAAAAGCCGGCGCTGAGTCTGCCCCACAGCCACATCCCCACCCCACATCCCCACCCAGTCATCTTTCCTCCCCCCCCCCTCCTGCCATCTCCACCTCCATCCTGAATCAGCCTAACTCCCCATCCCTCTTTCCCTTGCCGCCAACAATCCGATCCCCGGCTGGGTCAGCAATGAGATGCCAGGTCTGCAGGTTCAACGCGCGCCTTGATTGGAACTTCACCCTGCATTGGGTGCGGGGGTAGCTCTCTGAGTCCCCCTTTCCCACGTAGGTTTTATAGCTTCACCCTGAGTGGGCACCTGGGCATCTTAGGTCTTATGATCAAAACACCGGGCGCACTCTCAGGCCCTCGCCTCGCCAGGCCTCAGGGTCCCCGGGCCACAGCCTTATGGCCGGACTTGGAAGGCTGCGTGGAAGGCGGGGGAGAGGTGGCCTCACTTTATGCGATTGCGCAGTAGAGACAGACCTACCGACTGACTGACTGACAATGGCTTTTTACAACAAACTGACCTGAAGTTAGACGCAAGTCCGCGTCTTTCTCCCTCACCCTCATGAGAAAACACATCCACAGGATTCCAGGACCGCACACGTCCCCGCAGGATCCCTCTGAGCATCGCTTACAGCAGCAGGCGAGCAAGCACTCACACACCCCATCCCCACCCCCGCACTCCCCAGTCCAACCCTCCAGCGGCCCCGGAGACTAGAAGGTGGGCGGGCTGGCAAAGCGGCTCCCAGCAGAGGTATACAACGCAAGACTGCTACCAGACGACCTTGGCCACCTTTCTCCCCACTCCAGCCCCCTAGACCCACTCCAAAGGCTTTAAGAGACGGCGTGGTCCCAGGTGCTTGGAGGTGGCTGGACCCCGAGCTCCCGCTGCCTGCTGAGCTCAGAGCTCCGAGGTGGGGGCGGGAGGAGGGGCCGAGGGGGCGGGCCCAGACAAGTTCCCAGTTACAAATACGGCTGCTCTCACGAGGCCTAGGAGGAGAGCTTCGCCCCCAAAGACTCATAACGCTGGCCGAGAGGCACCGTCACGTCCACTCTTAGGTCCCGCACCTTCCCCAGGATCCTGGGGCTCTTTCGGCCATTTGGTGGCCCGGGGATGGAGCGGGGTCTCGAGCCTCTAGGAGACCTAGAGAACCCCCCCCCCCACCATTTGGCCCCGCCAAAATCCACCAAGACCAGTCCCAGCGGCTGTTTCGACCCTTCCAGAAGGGAGTGGGAGGCAGGATCCTTGGAGGGTCTGCCTCTTCCTGGAAAGTTGAGAAGTTGGACACATGAAGATGTAAGAGAGGCCTAGAGGGTCGGCTAGGAAGCCCTGTTAACCTCTCATTCCACCCTAAGGCCCAAGTTTGCACTTGCACACCTTCCTCCCCAAGCAGACCCAGCAGGTCGCACATCAGGCTTGAGCAGAGTCACCTGACAGTAAGTACAGGGAACATACATGCAAGTGTAACTGAGTACACGCGGTGGAATTAGAGGAACACTGAAAACAGAATTTGAGGAAAAAAACAAACGTCCACAGACATTTCCAGTGCGTGGTCCGGTTGTCCAGATGCAGACAAAAGCCACAATGCCCGCGCGGAGTGACCCCGGCCACAGCGGGAGAGTGCACCGAGTGAGGATGCAGGCTGTGAAGCCAAGGGCTTCCTGCTAGAGGGACGTTGGTTCCCGAGGGAAAAACTTTGTTGAGCCGACTGCGTGAAAGGTTTCAGGTCAAGTCCAGGAGACTACCTACAAAGAGCACCTCCTCCACCCCAAAGCTGGCCCTTTCCCCTTGCTCTGGGTCAGAGACACCCAGAAGAGGGCAATCCAGGAAAGATCCATCTGGATCAGCATCATTTATTTGTTGTTATATTATTGGTTTGGGAGATCGCATTCTGAAGGAGGATGAGGTGAAGAGCAGAGGCGCACTTCAATGTCAGGAGATTCCTAATACCTAATGGGAACTTTGGGCTCTAATCAGGTTGGAGAATCCGGAGGGTCCCTTCCACTCCTCTTATGCTAAATTTAGTCTTTAAAAAAGAACATTAGCCCATCTGCACGTCTTCCTGCCTTTTCTCTTCCATCCCAGTCCCCTTTGTGTAAAATAAGTCTGCAAAAGAGCACTCCAAAGAAAATTGAATTATTTGGTTTATTAGACTACATTTCTTTGTGAGATATTGAGAAGTTCTCCCTCACCTACTCCCCTGTCCCAGGAGAAAGTCCTCGTCCAGGCCATTGGGGGTGGGGGATTGAAGAGGCGGGATTGATTCCCAGAGTAGCTTTCCTGGAAAGGCCCAAGCAAGTGCACAGACTTGTTTTTGGTTTCAGCTCTGTTTGCCTGCCCCGTCCTGGTGAACCTTCCAGACAGTAGCCATCATGGTTTCCCTGCAGAAGAGGCAGGCACACTGGATGCAATGATGCCCTCCCCTCCCCAATTGTCTCTCTGAAAGTAGAGGATAAGTTTGGGAAGATTCTTTCAGACAAAACAAGAGAAAAAAAAGAGGATGCTCTGGGCCAGCAAGTCGGATGACCACCCTCCAAGGGGGCAGAGGAAGGTCTGTCTCCTGAAGAAGAGATGAACCATCTGGAAAACACTGCAGGAGGACACTTTTAAACAAATGTGGTTACCCTAGAAATGGAGGGGGGCTGGGAGTATGAGTAGGGAAGGATTTCTTCCCTTTGGGGGACAAACATTGTGTCCTTTCAATTTTTCCCAAAGATACATTTAATTCCTGGAAATTGTAGTGTTTGTTCTTGTAGATGTTCTAAACAATAAAGAGTGAAAATCATTTTAGACTCAATCTTCCTTGGAAGGGCATTTTCTTCCAAGACCTTTTTCTTTCTCCAGGTTTGTTCTTCCTTATTCCCTAATAAGAGTCCACCTGCTGATATGCTTCAGGAAGAGACTATGACAGAGAGGGAAATGAGTAAGGAGACCATCACTCCCAAGCCGGGAGTCACTGCCATTCCCCATAGCTGAGACTCGGGACACAAAGAAGCAAACTCCTTTACCTTGAGGGCATTTCTCCCCTTTGAGTAGTTTATTCAGAGCCTTTCCAATAATACATAACCACCAGCATTTTAGAGTTAAAGATGTTTGTTACTACTTACCAATTAATTCTACAAGATTCTTCAAACTCTGCTTGTATGATTTAGAAAACCGCACGTAGGTAGCTAAAGTCGTTGTAACATTCATCACTCAAGCAGAAAAGCAGTTCAGTCTCTCATAGCCCTAAGTGCCCCATGCACGGTCGCTGGAGAGAATTTATTTTTCTCTGTGTTCCCTAAAAGCCCTTATCACCTCTGCCGGAGCCACAGGACTCAGGGCAAAACCGGAGAGGTTTGCGACCTCTTGAGTGGAGCGCACTGTGTTGTTAGGGTTTTTTTGTTGTAAGGAATTCTTAGTGGTAGTGTGAGGCTCTCTCCGTCTCCGTCTCTTTCTCTCTCTCTCTCTCTCTCTCTCTCCCCCCTCTCCCCCCTCCCCAGATGAGTCCGCCCGGCTGCCCGCCTCTTCCTCCGAAGAATGCTTCTCCCTAGGTAGACGCAATCCATTTCCGCTGCCCCGGGCAAAGGGCTGAACGTTGTCCGGTCCTAAACTGGGGAAGGAAAGGAAGGGCGGTGTGTGCGGGTTGGGGAGGGGACAACCATCACCTTCGACAATAAAATAAAATAACCAGATACCCCATTTAATCCCTTCCATTAACAGTGTCAGTGCGCTAGAGAGGCCGTCTCACCTCCAAAGGGGTCTTCACCCCCGGAGAGCCCAGGCTTCCCGTCGCGGCCCAACACTGGGCCCGCGCGCCCAAGA